>NW_026054820.1:0-283800 GCF_022836535.1 Colletotrichum spaethianum | reverse complement strand
AGCTAAGTAATACCTCTATATATTATTGTAAAAAGCAAATATTACCTTTTCTCTTAGTATATTAATAGCTAATTCTTAGCTATATAATATATTTATTTAAGTAAAAATAGATAAATTGTTGAATGGATTCTCTCTTCCTGAGAGAACCCGTTTGTACGATCGTACTCGGGTTAAAGTTAGGGTGAACCAAAGATGTATTTTCCGTGATTATCTTCCTAACTACAAGACTTGGCTTTCGTACACAAGATATATGATCTCGTACGTCCCTGAGTCAGTTCGGCATGAATATACTTTTGATCCCCTCAATGGATAACCGAGGGCCGAATATCCAGTCTGTGCCCTCTGCCATGATGTGTGTCCCTGAGTCGTGCGTGTCGTACAACCAGCTGGTGCTGTTATTCCAACACTCACAACTTTTCTTTTGTGACTGCACGACTCCCTGCGGTGTCCAATCAGGTTGCGCTGATTGTGACATCAATAACCTCATCGTACAACCCTGTGGGTTAGGCCACTTGCGTTGTACGATAAATCACCAATATCAAAACTCCAGGCAACTGTCCATTTCCTTCTTGCCTGGTTGAGCAGGCAAGTCACGTGTTGGTGAAGTTCCTTCCTTCCTCGTTGACTTCACTTCTGCTCCTGCTGTTGACGTACCTTCCTTCCTTCGTACGGCAACCTTAGCTATTTAAACCCCTTCTCACTTGTTTTTTTCTTTTCCTCTTTTTCTTTTCTTCTTCACCCTTCGCACGCGTCGTTTTCCCATACAATCGATCAACGACGATCTTTCCCCTTCTTCCTCAATCAACTCCAACAACAACTACTTGTACGTAGGATTTCCTCTCATACGTTTCCTCTTACTGATTCATCAATAGCACCTCGCACGATCAATCCATCATGTCTCTCGCTGCCCCCGGTGGTTCGATCTTCGGCAACATCGGTATGCATACCGATGCGTCCGGTGGTCGTTGGCTTCGTCTTCCGACTGGCAACGCCAACAATCGCGCTCTTCTGTTGGCTCTGGCCATCAACGTACGTTGCTTTTGTCCTTACCTTGTCTTCGTACGTTAACCTTGACTGCAGGATGAGGAGCGTCTCATCATCAACATGCCGTCGCGCGATATCGAGATCCGCGTCACTAGCAACACTTCTGTCCAGCAGTTTGTTGCCAGCATCATCCGCCGCCAGGGCTACTTCCTTGCGGTCTTGGTTCAGTCTCGTGGTCGTGCGGCCATTGCCTGTGGCAATAAATGCGCGACTACTGACTCCCCGCGCTTCCGCCAGTGCACCCGCATTCCCACCTTTCAGGGTGGCGCCTGCGCCGAGTGCGTCTAGCAGTCGCACGGCGCTCGCTGCACCCACCGCGGTCGAGATGTTGATTCGTCCGACAACCCGGGCGATGATGATGACGATGATGACAACGGCGGCCCCAGCAACTACAAGGCTCCCAACGTCACTAATGCTCGTGAGCCTCGTACGCCTGGCAGCAAGCTTGGCAAGAACATCGGCAAGGGCGGTCGCTTCCTTGGCACTTCTGCCAGCCCCATGGTTATCGACAAGGAGTAGTCGCACAACTTCTCTTCCCTGAAATCTCGTACGACAATCAGATGGATCGCACGATATGGTAATTCGGGAAGGTTGTGGATATGGTGGAGGTACGATCCGACATTGATATCGGAATTGGTAGTGGTCAGGTATATCAGATACCTTCTTGAGGTTACACTTCGTTTTCAGATAGTTGGTAACGTACGGCGGTGAGGTCGTACGAATTAATTGTCAAGTGTTTTCTCCTAATCTTTCAACGTACGCCTCGATTCGAATCCTCAATGTGTTTGTTGTAATCAATTGTCCAAGTGCTGAGTTTGGCGATTTCTTGGTGAAGGCGTCGGCAGGGTTATCTTTCCCATCAATCCATCTCACTTCTGAGATCTCTTTCTTTTCGTACGACTCACGTAGACTCATAATATCAATCATAAGCCTCTTTTCATCTGTTGTGCCTAGTCGTACGAGGCACTCGTACAGAGATCGTGAGTCTGAACAGATGATAACTGGAATCCTTGGGAGTTGTAATGTACGAAGGATCTTGGTAAGTGTCGTACTAAGGGATATCCCACTATCAAATCCTGTGGTCATCCCGTACAACTCGCTTGCAAGTACGCTTCGTGTGACTCTCTTGCACTTTGTTGAACTCCAGTGTATAATGTTTCCTTTGATCTGGAAGTCTGTTGTCGTGCGAGCTGTTTCCTCAGCTAGTACGATAACAAATCCAAGTTGTGACGATAGATCTGAGTTGTTTGCAAATGATCCATCCGTAAAGATGTACATCTTCGCACGATGGAGATCAAGAGGGATATATGTAAGACCTCGTGTAGGGTTATCGATTTGCCACTGAAGTCGTACATTCAAAGTTTCAATATCCTTCTTATCAGGCTCCTTAGTTTGGGCTGCAGTTGACAGGTCGTACGATGCCTCTGGTTGACAGATAGATGCGAGGTATGCTCCTCTTGCCCTTTGGGAAACATACTGCTGATGTGCATCGTGCGCATCAGGATCAACGAGTTTCAGGTGCTTTGCCTGGCCTTTTTGAGTAAAGGTAATGTGGTCATCGTGCGATTGAATCCTTCCCCCATTAAAGTCAATTTCACTGTTGGGCGATAAGGTGGTCTTTGGTTTCGCACGAAGTCCTTTCCTTCTCAGCTCTTCTTCTTCTCTCTGGGAGAAGGCAGGTGTAGCA
This sequence comes from Colletotrichum spaethianum, assembly GCF_022836535.1. Taxonomy (NCBI): domain Eukaryota; kingdom Fungi; phylum Ascomycota; class Sordariomycetes; order Glomerellales; family Glomerellaceae; genus Colletotrichum; species Colletotrichum spaethianum. Next base: position 281,069 of record NW_026054820.1, on the reverse strand, counting down.
AAGCTAAGTGTATCGTCTGTCTGCATAGCTGTAATCCCGAAGGTATCCGGTCCTTCTGTTGTATACAGCAAGCATGGATCGTACGTTGACTCTGTCATCTTCAGATCTTTCTTGTGATGCTCAGAATAGGTTTTGTACCAGTATAGGCCTGACTCTGCTAGGCCGTATAGTGGTTTCAAGATATGGAGAAGTGTGTTCTTAGGGTATTTGTCTTCTAACTCCTTGGGTAGTCGTGCGATAATTGTCCTGGTTAGACGATCGTCCGACTGTGTATATGCCTGAGTTATGTCTCTGAGTTCCCCTTTGCATTTGTAGTCTCGCACAAGGGTAGGTCCAATCGCAAGTATGAGCCTTTGGCTCATCCGTTGGATAGTAGGTGCCTGGGTTAAGAGTTCTTCTTTTTCCCAGTCCCCATACCCTTGTACGACGAGTCTTGACTTCTCGTACGGCTTAGATGACAAGTTCTTGATCTCTCGTACCATCCGTGTCTTGTAGATACGGAGGTGGTCATGCTCTTTTGGATTGTACGGTACAAAGGTGAAGACTCCCTGGTTAATAAGGTTGTCTATCTCTGTTTGGTCTGATTCTTCGTACGGAGCACCTGGTGTTGTAATCACATTATCAAGCCGTAACTTTTCTGCTAACTCCTTGTGGTCTTTTTCTTTCTGAGATAGAAATGCTTGATTGGTACGTGGTGATTGTCGTACAGCCCTTCTCTGGCCTTTCTTTGGTCTTCCTCTCTTGTTTGGCTGTTTCTGAGGAATAGGTCGTGCGATATCTGAATCTGACTGTGCTGTGTCTTGATGGTATGGTTTGACATGTGTCGCACGAAACTGTGTAGGACCATTGACCATCTTGACTGTCACCGTATGGCCTTCTATAGCCTGGACTTCGTACGGTCCAGTCCATCCCTTGTTTTCTCTCCATACTAGAACCTCACTCTGGATCGGTAGTGATAGTATGCTCTGGAGGTTAGGGCCATTTCTGGTGTTGATCGCACGATTGATCTCTACTTCTGCACGAATGCTCTGAAGCATTTTCATTGCCTTCTGGATTGCTTCTGCCCTTTGGGTGATTTCGGGCGATGGAGGTGAGTCCTTGTTAATCCTTGGATATGTACCAAAGACAAGTAGTGTAGGTACGATGCCGTGCGGACCAGCTGTGTCGTTCAATGCCTTCACAGCCATCTGGAGGATGGTTTCCTCGTCCGTGTTGTGCCCAAGCTCAGCATACAAGATATCGTACGCACGCCTCAGAGGAGCGTGAGCTCTTTCTATCTTGCCTACTGCCCAGTGGGCTTCTACTGGCATTTCTTCGCACGATATGCCCATGATGTCGGCATAGTTCCTGAATTCTGCTGATGCGAAGTTTGTACCTGGGTCATGTACGATATGGTCTGGTGGACCAACGTACGTGCTGATCCAGCACTTGCAAAGTGCATTCCACGTATCTCGTGCAGATAAGGACTTCAGGAAGGTGGCTCCTTGGAAGCTTGTCTCTGTGTCGATAACGTGTAAGGCGTTCTTGTCTCTTAGTCGTACGACATCCACAACTATCTCATAGTTGAAGTAGCTTTCGTCTTTAAGTGTGAACTTAAACCTCTTTGGTGCTGAGTCGTGCGATTGACAATGATGACAAAACTTCTGGACCTTTTCTAGAATGTTGATGTCAATGTTGTGATGCCCAGCCTTCTTCAGGAGGTGGTAAAGACGGTCCGTACGAGGATGTCCAAATCGTCTGTGAAGCCTTCGGAGTTGTCCTTCTGTGAAGAACATGCTGGCCTCTGTGCGACTAAGGTTGAAGAATGGGTGACCCCATTTCCGTACGACTGGGATAGGTTTTCCATCCTGCCGTACAATCACGTTGTCGACGTTATTGAAATATGCACCTAACCTGTCTGCATCGTACAATGAAAACAGGAACGGAGTAGGAGCATCAAGGATGTGATACGTAACCTTTCCAAGCTGATTCTCCATTTCCATAGTGCCAACCGATGTGATTGAGTCACTTGCCCCGAATCGTACGTTTGCTGATCCTGGTCCCCAGGATATTGCCGTACGAGGGTTCTCCCGTAGGTATGCAAGGACTTGAGGTTTCCCTACAGTAGAGAACTTCGCTGCTCCTGTATCCCATAGTTCCCCTTGGTACGATGAGATATAAGGATCGTGCAACAAGAATTGACAGGCCTCTGACGTCTTTGGTAATGAAAAGATATCCTCCCCTGTCGTGCGATGGAAGAATGAAGAAGACATTAGGAAAGCTGATGTCTCTTCATCTCCTGTAAATTCTCCCTCCTCATCGCACGATTCGTCCACTGGGTTTTCTCCTTCAAAGTCAAGAAGGTACGAGGCAAAATCTCTCTGTGGTTCTTGTTCAAGTATACCGCATGCCTGAAGGTATTGGTCTTTCGCGCGATTACGTTCTTCGTCCGAATGATTCGTAGACCAACAACCCTCCTTCTTGCACACAAAACATCTTTTCTTAGATATTGCACGATTAAACCTAGGTCGTGATGAAGGTTGACCTTTCCAAGGTTGTCGAGAAGATCCTCTGTTGTCTGACGGTCTATTGTACGATGGTCGTGGGTAACTCTTGTTGTTAGAGTACCTTCTATCCACGAAGTTGATGTCGTGCGACATAGACTTCCTGTCTAAAGCGACTTGTAGTGATGCTCTTAGACTAGAAAAGAATTGCTCGCACGTGTGATGTGCTTTAAGATTGCTTAGAGCAGTTTCTAGCTCTGGTACACCTCTGCACGCTTGGGTGACTTGCGTACGAAGCATAATCTCCCCCTGAAAACCTGGGCCAAGTGCCCGTTGTACGAGGGGTATCTTGTCTAAGAGTATCTCTAATACGTCCATCAGATTCTTGTCTGGATTGTCTTGTCTGACTCGTGCGAAGGATAGACTTGTCCAATCTGTCCAATAGAGAGTGTGGTTGATGTTAGTGTTAAAATGCATTTCTAACATGTTGTACATCTCGTCCCATCTCCTTGTTGGTCCAATGTGATGGAGATAAAACTCTTCCGCACGATCAGCCAAGATATCAGGAAATACTGCATGGTATTGGTCTTCAGTGATCCTGAGGCGTCGACAAAAACTGATAAAGACCTTTGCCTTGTCGTACAGGATATCGTACGGCTTGCCCGTATAATTCCTGTCCTTTCTCCATCCCTTTTGGAAGATTGAAATTGTAGTTGGCTCGCACAATCCATTCTGGACTATTCGTCTTGGTGGTAGGTCATAGATGCTGTCTCCTTGATGTAAAGGTGTTGTACGACCCTGGATTTGTGGAAAACTCTCAACCTCCTGTGTGAATCTTGTTCCAGGAGGTATGTTTCCTGAAGCTGATTGTGACTGCTCTCGTACGATTGATGTTTGAGTTGTCTGTGTATCGTACGGGGGTTCGATTGGCTCTGTTGTTGGTTCAGCTGTGTTTTGGGGTAAAGTTGATTCAGGGTTTCGAACAGGTGTTTGAGTTGTTGTAATCGTACGACTTGGTGTAAGTGCTGTACGAGTAGAAAGCTGTTCTTCTTGCTCATCAAACTTCCTCCCAATCTCCTTGATGAATTCAACCAACTGTTGATTCACATTTCTTATTGGCGGTAATCGGAATCCCTTTAGCTCAATAAGTCGTATGAACTCTGCCCTGAACGCACGATAGACCTTTTCCCATTGGAAGGTAGACCATTCGTTGAAATCTTCGTACAGTGATATTGTCAGGTTTTCCTTTGATTGCCTAAGATGAAGCATTTCCATGTTGATGTACGCAATGTACGTAGTCATCTCTTCTTCGGACGGTGCCTGTGTAATATCGACTGGATTTCCCCAGCGTCTAGGATTCACAGTCTTCTTCCACGTGTGCAGTGGGACTTCGCTCCTTGCACTTATTTCTTCGTACGTTGGCAGGTATCCATCAATGTTGTCATATTGGCTTTGACGATTGTCTTCTGGATCCTCTTGGGAAGCCATGTTGTGTTCGGTAGTCGTTTCGTATCGTACGACGTCAAAATTGGTTTGTTTGGTGCCGTGGCGCACACTTTGTACTCTACGTACAGTACAATAAAGATTCTCGTCCGGTTCAGCTTAGCAGGCGACAACGGGAATCTGTCTTGTACGATAGTAAAGCAAAAGTCGTCTTTATCCTATCTACCCGGTTCAGCTTAGCAGGCGACAATAGGTAGGATTAAGGCTTCTTAGCACAAGAGACTTTCTAGCGTGACCCCTTAGGTATCCCTGAGGATTTCTCGCCTCGCACGAAGTGCAAGACTACCCGGTAGCCCGGCCGTAAAGCCTAAGTCTTGTCTCTTCACTCTTGCTAATCTGTGATTGCACAAAGCAATCGCACGGATTGCCAAGCAACCACTGATCAGTGTTGAATGGATTCTCTCTTCCTGAGAGAACCCGTTTGTACGATCGTACTCGGGTTAAAGTTAGGGTGAACCAAAGATGTATTTTCCGTGATTATCTTCCTAACTACAAGACTTGGCTTTCGTACACAAGATATATGATCTCGTACGTCCCTGAGTCAGTTCGGCATGAATATACTTTTGATCCCCTCAATGGATAACCGAGGGCCGAATATCCAGTCTGTGCCCTCTGCCATGATGTGTGTCCCTGAGTCGTGCGTGTCGTACAACCAGCTGGTGCTGTTATTCCAACATAAATAATAAATAATATTAGCTTAAATTAGTTAAAGTACTTTAATTAGTATATAAAGTCTTATATAAAAAGTTCTTATTACCTCTTAATCCTTAATAGTTATAATAACTATAAATTAATTAACTTTAATAAATACTATAAAAAACAGAATATTATTACTTTATATATACCTCCTTATTTATTATATAAGCTTTAGCTTCTTAATATTAGGTACTTTAGCTTATTAAAGTACTTATATAATAAAAAAATTAAGAAAATAATATAAATATAAATTTTATATATTACTAAGAATAACTTTTTTTTTACCTTTAAAGTAGTATTTTTTACTTTAATAAGTAAAAATAATATATAAGCTAATTTTAAATAAATAAATCTTATACCTTTTAACCTTAAAGTAGTTCTTTTTTACTTAGATTTTAAACTAAAAACACTAATACTATTAAACTTATAGCTAAGTAGCTAAAGCTCTTAGGACGTAAAGATATTAACTATAGTACTAAAAGGTATATAAAGTATTTCTTCTCTTAAAAAGAAGATCTAAGTACATTAAAGTAGCTTATTAACACTAATATATAAAGTAATTAACTTCTAAGCTAAAGGTATTAGTAAGTTAGCTTATAGGCTTATTATTATTAAGGCTAAGAACTATAAGCTTTATATAAGGATAAAGATACTAAGTAAGCGCTAAAAGGTAAAAAAGACTAGACTATATCTTAGAGGGTTACTTAATACTACTGAAGTAAAGGTACTATAAGTAGAAAAGGGTAGTGTTAATACTAAAGGATAGAATAACCCTTAGAAGGAGAGTTATATAGAAAGTACTAAACTACGCGTATAACGATATAGCAATTACAGAAAGCCTGGATATAATATATAAACTTGTGAAGTAGTTTAGGATAGTAATAAGAAAGAGGGTAATATATAGTTTTAATTGATTTTGTATATTGTAGTTTAATTAACTTATAAAAAGGTTAGAAGAGTAGAAAGAGTGTGCGACTCACTATGATCTGCGACTTACTATATGTTACGACCCAACAAGCATAACATAACCAGGGTCACCCCACGGGCGCCTAGCGGTTATAAGACAAGGTTATATGCAGAATAGCACAGGAACACGTCAATCCCCTCTCAGAACAGAAAAACTAAGGAAAGTCACATAAAAATAAGAAGGACCAACAACAGATAAGCGGTCCATGACCCAAGACCAACATACCAAGGATCAGTCCTCATCAAAGACCAACTTCAGAAGATCAGTCCCAATAAGACAATAATAGGATATAAGAACAATCATTCTAACTAGACTAGATACCTTCCATAGCTCTTCAACAAGCAACTTCATGATTCACTCTCTCATAAGTAACTCTTAGATTATCCTTCTATTATGAAGCTATAAAGCTATCTACGCCTAGACATGCCTAACTAATCACCAGACACCAACAGACCAGCAAGATTACTAACAAGACTTACCTTACTATTACCAAGTATTAACCTCAGCTACCTATTAGCAAAAAACACTACTATTAAATATCTAACCATAACACTTTACTTGCTCCTATTTAGTAAGTTAACCTTAATACTCACTAAACAGTAACAATATCCTCCAAAGCCACCCCGACTTCATCTTCCAGCAGATCCAAAGGAAAGGCAATCACACCCCCTAAACCCATAAGCTTGGACCAGGAAATGAAGAGCGCCAAGTCCTCTAGCGACAAGGACAACAGTACTAAAATAGCCAAATAACTCAAGAAGGCCTACAAGGACATTACAAACATGCAACAAATATTCAACAATAACATAACACTCCTTAACCAACTTTAAGCTAAAGTCCAACAAACCAACAACCTCAAAAAAAAAAGTTCACACTCTTTAAGCTGCTACCAACATCATCTTAACCCCAGTGAATAGACAAGAGAAACTTAAGCTTAACTCCCTCACCACCTATAACAAGACCCCTAGAACGCTTAAAGGATTCTTAATACAGGTCAAGACCTACCAGACGTTCCACTCTGGTAACTTCTATACAGAAACAAAGAGAATCATCCATATAGACACCTTCTTCAGAGGACAAGTCCTTTCTTGGTTCAAGCCCTACCTAGAAGACTACCTAGACAACAAGACGCTGGAATACTACAACCTAGAAACCCAGCAAATCTTCAGAAGCTTTGTAGGATTCAAGTACACCTTGAAATCATTATTCTAGGACCCAGACGAAAAATAACAAGCCAAATAAGACTTGGCAAATCTCAAACAAACCAAGTCAGCCACCAACTACGCTACAGAGTTCCAAAGAATCTGCGCACAACTTGATTACACCAACAACACCAAGATCTTCATGTTCTACCAAGGACTTAAGAAAAAAGTAAAAGACAAGCTATCTAAGCTCAACCAACCAAACAACTTCCTACAATACATAGAAATCGCAGTCAGAATCAATACTAGACTGTATGAACAGCAAAAAGAAAAAGGAAAAACACACTACCCTTAACCAAATACCAGCAGAAAGTATATACCACAAAGACCTAGGAACTCATAGCCTAACTCATATTAGTAGAACAACTAACAGCACAATAAGCTAAGCACCTCTTATAAGCAACACAGTAGACCCATAAACGTTAATGCTACAACCAGAAAGCCTCACCAGAACCACTAGGATCCAAAGAACTTCAAATGCTACAACTACAAAAAGCCTAGCCATATAGCCAAAGACTACAAGCAACCTAAACAACTTCAGAACCGACCCATACCTAAAAGCACTAAGAAAACTAACATAACAAAAAAGGAAATTCCCCACAAACAAAGAAACTAGACCACCTACTTTAACGACAACTACTTAGTTCATTAAGAACAAAAAGAACAAGCAAGATAATACCCACAATAGCCTAAACACAGAACTATAGCAATCTCCCAACAAACCCAGAAAGGAAACCACCCAGAACAAACCACAGTTCAGTAACTAAAGCAATAAAACCAACAGCTGATCACCAAGCTCATCCAAGCCAAGAAAGCTACACAAAGCAAGGAAGACAACCCCTATATACCTAACACATTAAAAGTCATCAAAGAACAACTTCAACTACGCATACAAGCCCAAAAGAACTTCCAGAAATAATAAGTACTTAAGGAGAACTTCAAAAACGCTCTTAAAAAAGAAAAGAGCATCAAACCTAGAAAGCCTACTAAGATAATAGCTGTAGAACAGAAGCAACCACAACAACCTAGATTTCCCTCTCCAAAACTCAGGTTCAGAGAACCCATACCCTAAAAGTTAATTAAAGTACTTGGTAAAAAAACAAGCTCTAAAGAAGAACATAAGGAATCACTTGATGAGTTCAAACCCTCAAGCAAGCTCAAAAGAAAAGCTACCAAACAACTCAAAGATCTCAAAAAATCAAACCAAACTTCTACGCAATCAACATCCTACCAAAATATCAAGAAAAAAACCAGAACAATTATATTCACACCATTCTCAGAAGAAAAAGAATCCTCTAACAAATCAGACCCTGGACAAAAAGCCTTCCATAAAAGGGAAGCACAGCTCTACAAAACCAACCAAAGCCCAACTCGTTATAACCCAAACAAACCAATAGCCACACAAGCAAGTATCAACTTCAATAACAACCCAATAGTCAAAAAGGCTTGGCCCACCAAGAATGACTACCCCAAGTACCAACCACAGTACAAAAAGGATAAGGACAATCAAGAAGTCTGGTTCTATAGAACAGACAATACCAGAATCAACAGAAAACCAGTAGTATCCGTCCTAGAGGAACCTATATTCAGAGACCACAAGTACCTCAACCAAAAACACGCACACCACACCGAAGTATTCTAGGCCAATTACATCTACGACAAATGCCAGTTCCACTTCCACAACAAGGAACTCATAGCAATTATCGAAGCTTTCCAAGAATAGAAACCTCAGTTATCCAGAACCAAACATGAAATCAAGGTCTACACCAACCATAAGAACCTCACTCACTTCACCACCTCTAAAGTCCTTAATAAACAACAAATCAGATGGTCTGAATTCCTATCAGAATTTAACTTCAAAATCATTTACATCAAAGGATCCAAAAACAAGAGAACTGATGCCCTAAGCCAAAGACCAGACCACAAAACCCCAATACCAAAAGAAACTCAAGTCATCCTTAAAAAAGACAATAACAGTGACCTTATTCCAGCACAAAAACTCATTATAATTAGTACCTATGTCAATACCAGCACAACTAGCAAAATGACACCTAAACAGATCATGGAAATTCATAGTACTAAGGCCTACAAATACTAAGGAGTTACCAAGACATTTAAACAAATTCAACAACATTACAACACACAAGTCACTTAAGCAGAAATAGCTTTAGCAATCAAGGATTACAACATATACAAGAAAAGCAAAAACAATCTACACAAACCATATAAACAATTACAACCACTGCCAGTACCACCTAAAGCATGGTATTTAATCTCTCTAGACTTTATAGTCAAACTCCTAAAGTCAAGAGAACCACTCACAAAAACCTACTATAACAGCATATTAGTTATTATCAACCAACTCACAAAATACGCATACTTCATCCTGTACTTAGAATCAAGCACAGCAGAAGACCTAGCATACACGTTTTTAAAATACATCATCAGCAACCACAGATTACCCAAGGAAATCATATCTGATAGAGATAAACTGTTCATATCCAAGTTTTAGAAATCCCTGATTTTGCAACTAGGAGCTAATCACAAGCTATCAACCGCTTTTCACCCACAAACCAATAAACAAACCAAACAAATTAACCAAATACTAGAACAATATCTACAATATTATATCAACTACAACCAAGACAATTGGGTACCACTACTACCAATAGCCTAATTCGCCTACAACAGTACTATAAGAGAAAGTACCCTGAACTCCCCATTCTACCTGAATTACAGATTTAAGCCTACAACATACAGAGAACCTTAACAAGGACCACAAGCACTGAAGGCTATAGCAGATTACAACAAATTACAAGAAATCTAAGAAAACACCACCAAAGACCTTGAATTCATCAGGACACAAATAAAGAAATACGCCAACACATCAAGGGTTAAGGGACCAACCTTTAAAGAAGAAAATAACACATATCTTCTACAATATAACATCAAAACAAAACAACCAAGTAACAAATTAAACTACAAAAAACTTAGACCTTTCAAAATCATTCAGAAAATCTTGGACATCAACTTCAAACTCAACTTACCAAACATAATAAAGATCCATCCAGTTTTTCATATCACACTGCTTAAACCAGTACTATGAGGATCAAACACCAACAACTACATCATTATAGAACCAAACAAACCAGAATATAAAGTCAAACAAATCATCAACAAACAAGAGGAAAATAAAGAAGCATAATATCTCATTAAATAAAAAAGGTATAAACATAAGGACAACTTATAAGAACCAATCAAGAACCTCCAGTACTCCCAACAGCTACTCCAGAACTATCACAACTCACAAACACTTTAGAACCAGACACCTACACCAACAGCCCTAAGTCCAAGAACTCATCACCAAGCCCATACAAGAACCAGTCCACGTCATTAGGCACCTGTATGAACTGTAACTCCTCCACCATTCCCTGTTCATGAGCATCTAATGCCAACTCCAAGGCATCAGACTCATCAATTTCTTATATACCACAACAAAAAGTTTCAGCTTAACGCTTACAAACAAGTTTCTAAGTTTTCTGAATCCTAGACAAATAGCCAACTACAATAGCTATCAAAGACTATAATTAAACAAGCTCCTCGTGAAGCCTCAAAAGCTCCTCACTTGTCGCCTCCTCTTTCTCATCCCACTCCTTTTACTAAGCATTCAATTTTTATACTATAAACAAAGGTCAGACAGAAAAGACCGCACCTAATCAAAGGACACTTATAAGTAAAAGCCACCAAAACACTATCACAAGGCTTCTTAGCCTTAATACAGCTTTAACAGCAAGAAGAGCCTTTGCCAAAACAACAAGCAGTCTTCGCATGAAAACAACAAGTACAAGGCATATTAGCAACAACAAAACAAGCTTCAATAAACTCCAAAAGCACAAAGCGCTCACAATCTTTTATCTCTATCTTCTAAGATTTCACCTTTAGTTTTAATTTTTCTACACAACTTAACATAATATCAACATCATGAATAAATAAGAAAACAAATTTAATAACTCCCTAACCTAGAAGGAATAACCTACTTATGAGGTCTTAAGGGCAAGACCTTTGGAGGGAAGACCTAATATTATGACCTAACAAGCATAACATAACCAGGGTCACCCCACAGGCACCTAGTAGTTACAAGACAAGGTTATATGCAGAATAGCACAGGAACACGTCAATCCCCTCTTAGAACAGAAAAACTAAGGAAAGTCACATAAAAATAAAAAAGACCAACAACAAATAAGCAGTCCATGACCCAGGACCAACATACCAAGGATCAGTCCTCATCAAGAACCAACTTCAGAAGATCAGTCCCAATAAGGCAATAATAAGATATAAGGACAATCATTCCAACTAGACTAGATACCTTCTATAGCTCTTCAACAAGCAACTTCATGATTCACTCTCTTATAAGTAACTCTTAGATTATCCTTCTATTATAAAGCTATAAAGCTATCTACGCCTAGACGTACCTGACTAATCACCAGACACCAACAGACCAGCAAGATTACCAACAAGACTTACCTTACTATTACCAAGTATCAACCTCAGCTACCTATTAACAGAAAACACCACTGTCAAATATCTAACCGTAACACTATATAGGTACGTTAGTTAAGAAGATAATTATAGAAAATATATCTTTAGTTTACTTTAAATTTAACTTAAGTATAATTATATAAACAGGTTCTTTTAAAAAAAAGAATTTATTTAATATTAATTAGTAGTTATTTAGTAATTTATATAATTACTTTATATAATTATAGATTAATAAGAATAAAGAGATAAGACTTAGGCTTTATAGCTAGGTTACTAGGTAGTCTTATATTTTATGTAAGGTAAGAAATCCTTAGGGATACTTAAGGGGTTATACTAAAAAGTCTTTTATACTAAAAAGCTTTAATTTTACTTATTATTATTTATTAAGCTAAACTAAGTAAATAAGATAAAAACGACTTTTGTTTTATTATTATATAAGATAAATTCTTATTATTATCTATTAAGCTAAATTAAATAAGAATCTTTATTATACTATATATAAAGTATAAAGTATATATTATAGTACTAAATAAACTAATTTTAATGTTATATAATATAAAATAACTACTAAATATAATATAGTTTCTTAAGAGGATTTAGAAGATAATTATTAAAGTTAATATAATAATAACTATTAATAGATACTTATTAATATATAAAGAAATAAGTATAAGAAGTAAAGTCTTATTATATACATAAAAGAAGACTATAAATCTTAGACGTTAAGGAAATCTAGTTAATATTATATAAGTATTATCTAAAGAAGAGATAACTATATATATTATATATATTAATATAAAAATACTTTATTTTAAATCATTAAAGGAAAACTTAATAATATTATTATATAAAGATTTTAATAAATAGTTTATTTTTTAATAGGAAAAGGTCTATTATATATTTAAGGTAAAGTTTATATAACTTATTAAACTAAAGGGATTTTAATTATTGTTAATAAGAAATATAAATTAATAGCTAATTAAATTTATTAAGGAGATTAGGAGAAAGTTTAATAAGTAAAAAGAATAGCTTTTTATTTATATAGTATTTATACTAAGTTATATAATTATAATAACTTAAATACTTATTTAAAACTTTAAATTAATTTTATTTAAAAATATAGCTAAACTAATAATAGAGCTAATTAAACTTTTATATAATATATAAATAACTTAAATATTAATTATATCAGAATAGTTATAATTAGCTTTAAGAAATATAGCTTTTAAAATAAGATTTATATAAGAGGTTAAGAGTTTTTTATAAATCTAGGGTTATATAATACTTTTATATTAAAGAGATAGTATTTATAATTTATTACTAAGATAAATAATCTAAAATAAATTATATAAGCTAACTATAATCTTAATCTTTTAGAAGGAATAAAGAAAAAATAAGAATTATATAAGTAAGCTATATAATATCTTATATAATAAAATAAAAGTCTTTATTAGTTTTTATTAACGTCTTAGAATTACTAAAGACTAATACTATATAGTATTTCTTAATATCTTAGCTAATTATATAGAAAAGTTTTATTTTTATTATATTAGATTAATAAGGAGATAAGATAAGATATATAATATATTAGAAATATATTTTAATATTAATATTAATTATATTTTTTATTAAATAGATTAAATAAGTTTATTTTTTGTATAAGTTAGATAAGATAATCTAGATAAGAATCTAATAAATGTATTAGAGATACTCTTAGATAAGATACCTTTTATATAATAGGTACTTAGCCTAGGTTTTTAAAGGAAGATTATACTTTATACGTAAGTTACTTAAGCGTATAGAAGTATACTAAAGCTAAAAACTACTCTAAGTAATCTTAAAGTATATTATATATGTAAGTAATTTTTTTTTAGCTTAAGAGTATTATTATAAGTTACTTTAAATAAGAAGTTTATATTATATAATATTAACTTTATAAATAAAAGATACTTTAATAATAAGAATTACTTATAACTATTATATAATAAACTATTAGATAATAAAGGATCTTTTTAATAACTTTAGAAAAGTTAACTTTTATTATAACCTAGGTTTAATTATATAATATTTAAGAAAAGATATTTTATATATAAGAAGAAGGGTTATTAGTTTATAAATTATTTAGATAAAGAATATAATTATATAAAAGACTAATACTTTTAGGTATATAGTATATTTAAATAAGAACTATAGAGAGATTTTGCTTTATATCTTTTTAACTTTAAAAAAAAAACTTAGTAAATAAATTATATAATAAAGAGAAAGAATTTATAAAAAATAAAGAAATATTAGTTTTTTTAATATTTTTTTATTTTTTTATTATATAATAAAAAAAATATTTTTTTATTACTAAAAATATTAAAGGCTTATTAATTCTTATTATATAATCTTTATATTTTATTATATTAAAGGGAACTATAGAATATAAGAGTAGTAAAGTTCTTTACTATAGAGAAACCTTAAGTCCTTATATACTTATAGGAGAACTTTTGTATAATAATACCCTAGGGACTAGGATTAGTAAATATATAATTTAAGGTAAATAACTTAATTACATTAATTAGTACTATGAAAATAGAGAATTAGCTTAGAAAGGTTATATATTATATCCTTAATGCTTTTACTCTATTCTTATTTTTATTATATAATATAAATAAGTTAAGTATATATTTTAATAATGTTAATAATGTAATTATATAGTAAAATAAAAAACTTATCCTAGTTATATAGAAATAGGGTTACTTATTCTTTAACCTTAGTTATATAGAAGCTAATATATTCTTTATAGAAGAATAACTTTAAAGGCTTTATAGATGATTTAGATATCCTTGTATAGATTGTCTTTATTACTTTAGTAAGAATAACAGGGGGTTATTTATAAATAGTTACAAGAAAAAGTAGAGAAGACTAAAGGTAGACAGAAAAGGTATATATATATATTAACCGTTAAGGTATCGTTATACTTCGTTGTTCTTATAAAACTATCTAAGTAGAAAAGATTTCTCTTAGTTATATAGAAAGTCTCTTAGATACGTATAGTATCTAAGTGTATATCTAAGCGTATATCTAAGCGCTAAGAGGTACTTATAGTTTCTTATATATATATATATGCCTATATATGCCTATAGATAAGTATAAGCGCCGATATATATAATGCTTAGAAGTATATGCGTTTATATGTAGTAGACTGTATTAGTTTGTAGTAGTTTATATTAGTATAGTTATATATAGTAATATATACTTTTATAGGTTACTTTTCAAGAAGAATCTAGAAAAAATAACTATATATTTATAGGACTTTTAGTTATAGAGTTATAAAGAGATTTATATATAAGAATTATAAGAATTTTACTTCTTAATTCTTAGTTTTCTCCTTAAGTTATATCTAAGTTATAAATATAACTTACTTTATATAAAAACTTATAAAAACCTTATATAAAGAAAATTATAAGAAAAATAGTTATAGTTATAGTTATAGTTAAAAACCTTTAAAGAAGAAAAAAAAAAATTTTATAAAGAGGAAACCTTAGTATTTAAGCTATATTACTTTCTTTTTAGAAAGTATTTCTTTATTATTTATAGTTTCTTTAAGTAAAAACCTCTTTTTATTAAGATTTATAGTCTCTATAAAGTATTTAAATACTTTTTTATTAATAGATTTAGTAAATATATTTATTATATTATTCTTTGTATAGATATGATATAAAGAGACTTGATTATTATAGATAGCTTGTTTAGAAAAGTGATATCTTATATCTATATGTTTAGATTTCTTATGAAGCTCTAGGTTTTTTGTTATATGTTGTGTTGCCTTGTTATTTATTAAAATAATAGGCTTATTTAACCTTATATTTAACCTTAAGTTATTATATATATAGGAAAAAGAGTTATATAAGTATATAGATTCCTTTATAGCTTTATATAAAGCTATATATTTAGTTTTATAAGTAGATAAAGTAATAGTCTTTTGTTTTATACTATTTTAGCTTATTATATTATAGTACCTTAGAGTACTTATATATTTAGTAGTAAATATTTTATTGTTAAAGTCTTTAGCTTAATTAGAGTCTAAAAATATAACTAACTATAAATTAATATTATAGTTATATATTAATTTTAGATTAAGATATTTATTGATATATTCTTATATTTTATTAAGTTTAATAAAATGCTTTTTAGATGGGTTACTTATATAATAAGCATATATATTTACTGGATATATTATATCTGGCTTAGTCTTAAGACTTAAGAAGAGTAGAGATCTTATCTTTTGTTGATATTAAGTTATTTCTTTTTTTGTTGCTTACCTTGTATTTTTTCTAAGCTTAATAGTAGGATTTATAGGCGTATTATAAGGATAAGTATTCTTTTTATTATATTTTTTTAGTATTTTATTTATATATTTGGTTTAATGAATATATAAGATCTTATTTGCTTTATTTATATATATTTTGTTCTTTAAAAACGTATATGGAATTCCTAAGTCTTGTATTTGTAAATCTTTGTTTATATTATTATAGAAATATTTTATATCTTTATTTGTAGGAGCTATTATTATTATATTGTTTATGTAATAGGCTATTATAGCTCTTATATTATTATTATTAGCTATAAAGATACCTTTATTATAAAGGGATTCTTTAAAGCCTAGTTTTATAATTATAGATCTTAACCACTTATACTAGAGTCTAGGGCTTTGTTTTAGACTATATAAGGCCTTTTTAAGCTTATAATATAAAGTGTTGGAATAATAGCACTAGCTGGTTGTATGACATGCACGACTCAGGGACATACATTATGGTAGAGGGCATAGACTAGATATTTGGCTCTTGGTTATTTATTGAGGGGATTAAAAGTATATTTATATTGAATTAACTTAAGGATATATAAGATTATATATTTTATATATAAAAGCTAAGTCTTATAGTTAGGAAGATAATTATAGAAAATATATTTTTAGTTTACTTTAACTTTAACCTAAGTATGATTATATAAACGGGTTCTCTTAGAAAAAGAGAATCTATTTAATATTAATTAGTGGTTATTTAGTAATTTATGTAATTACTTTGTGTAATTATAGATTAGTAAAAGTAAAGAAACAAGACTTAGGCTTTATAGCTAGGTTACTAGGTAATCTTATACTTTATGTAAAGCAAGAAATCCTTAGGGATACCTAAGGGGTTATACTAGAAAGTCTTTTGTATTAAGAAGCCTTAATTTTACTTATTATTACCTATTAAGCTGAACTAGGTAGATAGGATAAAAATGACTTTTACTTTACTATTATATAAGATAGATTCCTATTATTATCTACTAAGCTAAACTGGACAAGAATCTTTATTATACTATATATAAAGTATAAAGTGTACACTATAGCACTAAATAAACCAATTTTGATGTTATATAATATAAAACAACTACTAAATATAACATAGTTTCCTAAAAGGATCTAAAAAATAATTATTAAAGCTAATATAATAATATTAATAGATACCTGCTAATATATAAAGAAATAAGTATAAGGAGTAAAGTCGTATTATATATGTGAAAAAAGACTATGAATCCTAGACGCTAAGGAAATCTAGTTGATATTATATAGGCATTATCTAAAGAAGAGATGATTATATATATTACGTATATTAATATAGAAATACTTTATTTTAAGTAATTAAAAAAAAAACCTAATAATATTATTATATAAAGATTTTAATAAATAGTTTATTTTTTAATAAAAAAAGGTCTATTATATGTTTAGAATAAAGTTTATATAACTTATTAAGCTAAAAAGATTCTGATTATTACTAATAAGAAATATGAATTAATAGCTAGTTGAATTTATTAAGGAGATTAAAAGGAAGTTTAATAAGTAAGAAGAGTAGCTTTTTACTTGTATAGTATTTATACTAAGTTATATAATTATAATAACTTAAACACTTATTTAAAACCTTGAATTAACTTTACCTTAAAATATAGCTAAACTAATAATAGAGCTAATTAAACCTTTGTATAATATATAGATAACTTAAACATTAATTATATAAGAGTAGTTATAATTAGTTTTAGGAAATATACTTCCTGGAATAAGATTTACATAAGAGGTTAAGAGTTTTCTATAAATCTAGGGTTATATAATACCTTTATATTAAAAAGATAGTATTTATAACCTATTACTAAGACAAATAATCCAGAATAGATTATATAAGCTAACTACAATTTTAATCTTCTAAAAGGGATAGAGAAAGGATAGGAATTATATAAGTAAGCTATATAATATCCTGTATAATAAAGCAAAGGTCTTTATTAGTTTTTATTAATACCTTAGGATTACTAAAGACTAATATTATGTAGTATTTCCTGATATCTTAGTTGATTATGTGAAAGAGTTTTATTTCTATTATATTAGACTAATAAAGAGATAAAACAAGATATATAATATGTTAGAAATATACTTTAATACTAATATTAACTATACTTTTTATTAGATAAATTAGATAAGTCTATCTTTTACATAAATTAAACAAGATAATCTAGATAAGAATCTAATAGATATATTAGAGATACTTTTAGATAAGATACCCTTATATAGTAGGCACTTAGCCTAGGTTTTCAGGGGGAGATTATGCTTTGTACGTAAGTTACCTAAGCGTATAGAGGTGTATTAGAGCTAAAAACTACTTTAAGTAATCTTAAAGTATATTATATGTGTAAGTAATTCTTTTCTAGTCTAAGAGTATTACTACAAGTTACTTTAGATAAGAAGTCTATGTTATATAATATTAACTTTATAGATAAAAGGTACTTTAATAACAAGGGTTATCTATAACTATTGTACAATAGACTGTTAGACAACAGAGGATCTTTTTAATAACCTTAGAAAGGTTAACCTTTATTATGACCTAGGTTTAATTATACAATATCTAAAAAAAGATATTTTATGTATAAAAAAAAGGGTTATTAGTCTATAAATTATTTAGATAAAGAATATAATTATGTAAAAGACTAATACCTTTAGGTATATAGTATACTTAAATAAGAACTATAGAAAGATTTTACCTTATACCTTTTTGATTTTAAAGGAAAAAACCTAGTAGATGAATTATGTATTAAGGAGGGAGAATTCATAGGAGATAAAGAGATATTAGCTTTCCTAATATCTTCTTTATTTTTCTATTATATAACAAAAGAGGATATTTTTTTATTACTAAAGACATTAAAGGCCTATTAATTCTTATTATATGATCCTTATATCTTATTATACTAAGGGGAACTATGGGATACAGGAGTAACAAAGTTCTCTACTATAAGGAAACCTTAAGTCCTTATATACCTATAAGAGAACCCTTATACAGTAATATCCTAGGGACCAGGATCAACAAACATATAATTTAAGGCAAATAACTTAATTATATTAGTTAGTACTATAGAAATAGAGAATTAGCTTAGAAAGGTTATATATTATATCTTTAATACTTTTATTTTATTCCTATTTTCATTATATGATATAGATAGGTTAGGTGTATATTTCAATAATGTTGATAATATGATTGTATAGTAAGATGGAAAACCTATTCCAGTTGTATAGAAATAGGGTCACTTATTCTTTAACTTTAGTTACATAGAGGCCAGCATGTTCTTTACAGAAGAACAACTCTAAAGGCTTTATAGACAATTTAAATATTCTTATATGGATTGTCTTTATTATCTCCTGAAGAAGGCTAGGTATTATAATATTAATATTAATATTTTAGAAAAAATCTAGAAGTTTTGTTATTATTATTAATTATATAACTTAGTACTAAAGAGGTTTAAGTTTATACTTAAAGACAAAAGCTACTTTAACTATAAGATAGTTGTAAATATTGTATGACTAAGAGACAAGAATACCTTACATGTTATTAATATAGAGATAAGCTTCTAAGAAGCTATTTTCTTAAAGTCTTTATTTATATAAGATATATAGAATATACTTTATAAGTGCTAGATTAGTATATATATTGGTTTACTAGACTATATTATATATAACCTAGGTATAAACTTTATATTAGTAGAATTTAGGAACTATGTTAATATTATAGGTATATTGTGTGAAGAAATGCTAGTAGAAGCTTACTGGGTAATAGGTAAGATAGAAAGAGCTTATACTCTTTTAAGGTATATATATAATATTTTATATACTAAGCTTAGGTATAATATAAACAAGGAAATTATTCTTTAGATAGCTATAAAGGTATTGAATGATATAGCTAGTTTGTATAGTATTATATTTATACTACTTGTCTTTAATATATATTTAAGGATTAATAAGGACTTATTTTTATTACCTGAAATTACTTAAAGGGTAAAAGTAATCTAGAAGGTAATAAAAATACTTTAGAGTATTTATATAGAAGTAGAGATTAATTATATAATTAATACCAGAAATAGCTTTAACCTTTAAAGTATATTATTATTACTGATTTAAAGTAAGGTTCTAGTATAGAGAGAAAATAAGGGATAGACTAGACTATATGAAGTCTAGGCTATAGAAGGCTATATAATAACAGTTAAGATAATTAATAGTCTTACATAGTTTTATATAACACATATTAAACTATACTATTAAAATATAGTATAGTTAGAGTTAAATATTACATAACCTATTTCTTAGAAACAGCTAAATAAGAGAAAAAGACTAAAGAAAGGCTAAAGAAAGGCTATATAATAATTACTATATATTAATTAAGTATTTTTATCTTAGAAAAAAAAAGACTATAAAGAGTTATTAGAAAAGTTATAGCTTAATAATATAATTATAACACTAAGTGCTCTATATAAAGAGTTAGACTAAATAAAAATAGATAACCTTATTAACTAAAGAGTTTTTACCTTTATACTATATAATCTAAAAAAGTATAACTACCTCTATATCTACAAAACATAGATAGTATAAGAGATTAAAAACTTATTATCTAAGCTATATAAAAAGTCAAGACTTATTATATAAGGGTATAAGGACTAAGAGAAAGAAGAACTCTTAACCTAGGCACCTACTATCTAATAGATAAGCTAAAGGCTTATACTTACAATTAGATCTACTTTTGTGCAAGACTATAAATATAAAAGAGAACTTAAAGACATAACTTAAGTATATATATAGTTAGATAATTGTCTAACTAGGACAATTATTGTACAACTACCTAAAGAGTTAAAAGATAAATACCTTAAGAATATACTTCTTTATATCTTAAAACTACTATATAGCTTAGTAAAGTTAGGCTTATACTAGTATAAAACTTATTCTAAGTATTATAAAAAAGATCTGAAGATAATAGAGTTAATATATAATTTATGCTTGCTATATATAATAGAAGAACTAGATACCTTTAGGATTATAGTTATATAGACAGATAATACACTTAGCTTTGCTACACTTATTTTCTCTTAGAGAGAAGAAGAAGAGCTAAGAAGAAAAGGACTTTATATAAAACTAAAGACCACCTTATTACTTAATAGTAAAATTAACTTTAATAGGAAAAGGATTTAATTATATAATAACTATATTACTTTTACTTAAAAAGGCTAAGTAAAGTACCTGAAACTTGTTAATCCTGATACGTATAATATATATTAGTAGTATATTTCCTAAAGGGTAAAAGGAATATACCTTATATTTATCTGTTAACTAGAGGTATTATATGACTTATTAACTATAGCTTAAACTAAGGAACCTGATAAGAAGGATATTAAAGCTTTAAATGTATGACTTTAGTAGTAAATTAATAACCTTATATAAGGCCTTATATATATTCCTTTTAATCTTTATTATATAAAAATATATATCTTTATAAATAAATCATTTATAAATAACTTAGATCTATTATTATAACTTAGATTTGTTATTATACTAGCTAAGGAAATAGCTTATATAATAATAGACTTTTAGATTAAAAGAAATATTATACACTAGAGTTTAATAAAGTGTAAGAGAGTTATATAAAGCATGCTTATAAGCGAATTATATAGGATAACTATAGGATTTGATAGTAGAATATTTCTTAATATGATACTTACTAAGATCCTTTATATATTATAACTTCTAAGGATTCTAGTTATTATTTATTTAGACTTATAATCTTTATATAAGTGCCTTATATAATTAAGTATAATAAATAAAAAGAGGCTTATGATTAATATTATAAGTCTATATAAGTTATATAAAAAGAAAGAGATCTTAGAAGTGAGATAGATTAATAGGAAAAATAACCTTACTAATGCTTTTACTAAGAAATTACTAAACTTAGTACTTAGATAATTAATTATAATTAATATATTAAGGATTTAAATTAAGGTATATGTTAAAAAATTAAAAGAAAATACTTAATAATTAATTTATATAACTTTATTATTATATATTATTAATTATTTAAAAATAAAGTATAACCTTAAAAAGGTATTTAATATACTTAACTATTACTAATACTAATCTTAATATTAAATTATACCTTTACTATATCTATAATTTTCTTAAATTACTATATTATATAATTTATTTAATTATTATATAAGATTTTAGGGAAAAGAAGTTGTGTAATTACTTTTTGTTAATAACTATAAGGCTAGTAAAAGTACTAAGGAAGTGATTGCCCTTGTTAATATTCTTGCTAAGCTTGTTGCTAGGTGTATGAGGCTTATGAGTATTAGTAACGTTAAGAGCCTTATAGTTGCTAGGGCTGCTATTATTATTATTATTATTATTGCCTAGGTTATTAGATGAATTAATATCTTAATTGTGGTAGGTGTAGTAAGTGCTGTGCGACTGCTAGATGCACTTGGCGTAGGCGTTACCCTGAAAGGTGAGAATGTGGGTGTATTGGCGGAAGTGCAGGGAGTTAGTAGTTGCGCATTTATTGCTATAAGTAATGGCTATATAACTACAAGACTAAACTAAGACTATAAGGAAGTAGTTTTAGTAGCAGATAATGCTGGTAATAAACTGCTGGACAGAAGTGTTGCTAGTGACATAGATCTTGATATTATGTAATAGTATGTTAATAATAAGACGCTCCTTATCCTATAATTAAGGTTAATATACAAAAACAAAGTAAGGACAAAAGTAATGTATATTAATAGCTAGAGTTAATAGAAGAGCGTAATTGTTGGTGTTGCTAGTTAAAAAACAAAGCTAATGACTATTAGATATATTGGTATATATACTAATGTTACTAAAGATTAAACTACTAGGGGTAGTAAGAAATATGATAGATTAATTGTGTAAAGTGTTATTAATAAATTAGTAAAAAGAAATATATAAAAGGAAATTTTATATATAAGTAGTTATTATTAGAGTTAATTAAGGAAAAAAGAGAAAATTATTGTTGATTAATTATATAGGAAAATGATGTATATGAAAAGTAAAGAAGAAAAGAAAAGAGGAAAAGAAAAATAAGTAAGAAGGGTTTTAAATACTTAAAGTTATTGTATAAAGGAAGGAAGGTATATTAATAGTAGGAGTAGAAGTGAAGTTAATAAGGAAGGAAAGAACTTTATTAATATGTGATTTATCTGCTTAATTAAGTAAGAAGGGAATGGATAGTTGCTTAGAGTTTTAATATTAGTGATTTATTATATAACGTAAATGGCTTAACTTATAGGATTATATAATAAGGTTATTGATGTTATAATTAGCGTAACCTAATTAGATACTGTAAGGAGTTATGTAGTTATAAAAGAAAAAGTTATAAGTATTAGAATAATAGTACTAGCTGGTTGTATAATATACATGACTTAGGGATATATATTATAGTAGAGGGTATAGACTAGATATTTAGCCTTTAGTTATCTATTAAGGGGATTAAAAGTATATTTATGCTGAACTAACTTAGGGATATATAAGATTATATATCTTATGTATAAAAGCTAAGTCTTGTAGTTAGGAAGATAATCATAGAAAATATATCTTTAGTTCACCTTAACTTTAACCTAAGTATGATCGTATAAACGGGTTCTCTCAGGAAGAGAGAATCCATTTAATATAAAGCTTTTTTTGTTATATTATTT
Organism: Colletotrichum spaethianum; assembly: GCF_022836535.1. Taxonomy (NCBI): domain Eukaryota; kingdom Fungi; phylum Ascomycota; class Sordariomycetes; order Glomerellales; family Glomerellaceae; genus Colletotrichum; species Colletotrichum spaethianum. The sequence goes on along the minus strand of NW_026054820.1, from coordinate 257,643 downwards.
ATATATTTTAGGGTATTTGTTTTATAGTTATAAGAAAAACCTGTAGGTAATTTTACTTATATTTCTTTATTTATATTAGTATAGTAAAAGGTATTAGAGATATTAAATTACCTAAAAAACTAGCCTAGTTTTATTCTTATTATAAATATAGCTTTATAATTCTTAGGTTTATAGGTAGTACTAAAGGTTTCTAGATAATTAATACCTATATATTAATTAAAACCTTATACTATTTACCTAGCTTTATATTTTAACGGGTTATTATTTATATCCGTTTTTAATTTATATACTTATCTTTCTCTTAAGGGCTTAATTCCTTTAGGTAAAGGAAGTATTATCTAAGTATATATATTATGTAAGTTATTAACCTCTAAAACTATTACTTGAATCTATTTATCTCTAGAAGTAGAGATTATAGCCTTTTTATAGGTAGTAGGGTCTTTATTTGTTGTTATAGTAAGGATATATATAGCTTTATTAAACCTATTTATCTTGTTATTTTGATTATTTATAGTGGAAAGTATTGGTTTAATTATAGGGTAGTCTTTTATAGTATATAAAGCGCTTTCTTAGTCTACTACTTATTTATAGTCTTTAAGCTTATTATTATCCTGCTTAGGAATTTCTACTATTATCTTGGATTTATTATTATTATTATAATTATTATAATTATAATTATTATAATTATTATAATTATAATTATTATAATTATTATTATTTATTATATTATTATTATTTATTAGCTTTATATTTATACCTTTAGGATTTAAGTCTTCTTTTTTACTTTTATAGTTACATAGAGATATCTTATTATTACTACTATTTTCTTTATTATTTATATTTATATTATTATTATAAATAGTAGGAGGTATAAACTGATTTTCTAGAATAATTATATCTCTAGTTTAAAAGGAAGTTTTCTTTTGAAAATCATATACTTTATATATATTATTTCTATAGTTAAGTACTATAGCTTTTATAGCTTTATTATTTAGCTTTTTTATCTTAGGATCTTTATTCTTATAGTAATATATAGATCTAAAAGTTACTATATTATTAATATTAGGCTTTATATTATTACCTATTTTATAAGGGGTCTTATAGTTAAGAGCTTTATAAGGGGTTATATTATATAGATTTACTACTATTAAAGCAGCTTCTCCTTATAAATATAAAGGTAAATTTGCCTATAAAAGTATAGCTCTTATTTTATTAGTTATAGTCTTTATTACTTTTTTTATTATACTATTAAGCTTATAAGTATAAAGTACTTTTATATTATGATTTATTCCTTTAATTATATAGGTATAATTTATAGTATTATTATTAAATTTTAGACTGCTATTTATATTAAAGTCTTTTATTTTATTCTTATTTATATTATTCTTATTTATATATTCTAGAATAGTAGTATTAACTTCTTTTGCTTCTTTAGTTCTAAGTAGTTTTATAGATATAAGTTTAGATTTTCTTTCTAAGAAGATAATAAACTATTAATATTTATTATAGGTAGAAAGTGTTATAGGTCTATAGAGATCAAAAGAGACTTTTTCTATATATTTATAAACCTTATTATAGTTATTAGAATACTTATTAACTTTAGTAGTAAAGTTTACTTTTATATAGGTATTATAAGTATAGTCTTCTTTTATTATATTATTAGTTATATTTATATTATCTTTAAGTTATATTAAGACTTTTTTATTTATATATCCTAGTCTATTATACTACTTTTTATAGTTATTAATCTCTTTATTATATATAACCTTTTTATATTTATAAAGTTTTCTTTTTATATTTATAGTATTTATATATTCTTTATAGTTATTAAGATCCTTTTTATTTAAAACCTTTATATTTAGGTAATATAGATTGTTTTTTATTTTCCTCTTATAAAGGGTTCTTTTATTATTTATATTTATTAAAGATACTTTTATATCTTAGAAAAAGGAGGCTATCTTAAGTCTTCTTAGTCTATTTTGACTTAGAAGATTAATACTTATTTTAGGTATATAATAATAGTCTTTAAGGATATATGTATTATTATTATTAGAAAAAGAAATTATTATATCTTTTTGTAGAGAGATTTTCTTTCTTTTTATATCTCTTTAATTAATATACCTATTTATATAAGTAGTTTTTATAAATAAGGATTTATTACTTATAATATTAATAGTAGTAGTAGTATCTAGGTAAAACGTAATATATTTATTATTTCTAGTTATATATATAGGTTTATTTATATTACTTATTTTATTATTAGTTATAGTTATTATAAAGGAGGTTATATAACTTATATCTTTAAAATCTAAGTTTATTTTACTCTCTTTCTTTTATTAAGGGTTATTTATAACTATATTGCTTATAACTATAATATATATATTTTCTGCGTCTAATTTATCTGATTCTTCTAAATCTTTTTCCTTTATTATAGCCTTTTTAGCTATTAAGGCCTTTTAGGCCTTATAGAGCTTATTTCTCTTTATGTTAGTTTTTTATTGCCTTAAGACTTCTTTCTTAGTATTATCCTTATTTTTCTAGCCTTTAGGGGCTTTAATAGGATATAGGAAGTTATAGTCTTTAACTATATAGTTTTTTAACTTATAGTATATATAGTAAACACCTTTTGTCTTTTTCTAAGGCTTTTTAATTTCTTTTTTAAAAGTAGAAGTAGTATATAATATTATAGAAGAACCTTTTCTTTTTGCTTTATTTATAAGATTTATAAAAAAGGATTTTATAGTATAGGAATTTATATCCTTTTTAAGGGCTTAGGTTATATTAATTATAAAACCTTTATAACTATTATTTAGACTATTTAATACTTAAGCTATAATAACTTATTTTAGTAAAGCTATATCTTTAGAAGATAAGTTATTTATAAGCTCTTTTATTTTATTAAGGTATTTTTTTATAGATTTAAAGGATTCTAAGGAGGTATTAAAGAACTCTTTATAAGTAAAATATTTGTTAATAAAACTAGTAGGTTTATATAGATTTTTTAGTTTTTTTTAGGCCTTATATCCTGTTATAGAGTCTTTTATAACCCTTAAAAGGGAATCTTTATAAAATAGCTTTATAAAAGCTAATATTTTTATGTTATTTTTCTGTTAAGAAGGTATAGTTAGAGGGGTTATAAGACTAGAGTTAATATTTTTATTAATAAGTAAAGCCTTAAATCTAGTTACTTAAACATTATAGTTAAGGCTACTAAAAAGGCGTAGTATATAGATTTTTTCTATAGTATTAATTTAGTTTAAATTTAATTAGAATATAAGGATTTTAGTTGATTTTGGCTGATTAGAGAGAGATATTAGTATTCTAATAGTACTATTAAATTTGTCTTGAAAAATAGGCTTTAAAAGTAGTTAGGTTATTATAATGTTGTTATTAATAGTATAGCGTTGTGTAGTTACCTTAGGTTAAAGATATATATAGGCCTTTAATTAAAGAAGCTTTTATTAGATGGTAGAGTAGTTAGTCTAGTGGTTTAGTTATCCTTTAGATTAACTAATTAAATTAGTAACTTAATTAAAGCTTTTAGGTTTAATTTTAGCTTAAGGTATATAGTCTTTGTTGGATATAGACTAGAAATAACCTTTAACTAGTAAAGTAGAATTGAATTGTGATTGTCCTGGAGCTATAGTAGCGTAAAATATAGTAATAGGTGTAGTGCTTGCTTAGTAAGCCGGTCCCTTTATTCTACTAAATATAAACTGCTAAGTGTAAGGTGTAGTTGCTTTAGAGCTGTATTCTTTAAAATTCCCTTAGCTAATGTAGTACGTCTTTTAGTAAGGTTAAATTTTTTGTTGTATAACTAAGAATTAAGAAGTAAAATTCTTATAATTCTTATATATAAATCTCTTTATAACTTTATAACTAAAAGTCTTATAAATATATAGTTATGTTTTCTAGATTCTTCTTGAAAAATAACCTTTAAAAGTATATATTATTATATATAACTATACTAATATAAACTACTATAAACTAATATAGTTTACTGTATATAAACGTATATACTTCTAAGTATTATATATATTAATGCTTATACTTATCTATAGGTATATATAAATATATATATATATATATAAGAAACTATAAGTACCTCTTAGCGCTTAGATATACGCTTAGATATATACTTAGATACTATATATATCTAAGGGACTTTCTATATAACTAAGAGATATTTTTTCTACTTAGATAGTTTTATAAGAATAACAAAATATAATAAAACCTTAACAGTTAATATATATATACTTTTTCTGTTTACCTTTATTCTTCTTTACTTTTCCTTATAACTATTTATAAATAACCCCTTATTATTCTTACTAGTTATAAGCCTAGCTTAGTAAAGAAAATAACTCTTATACCTTTTATCTTTTTTTATACTTATACCTTTATTTTATATAACAAAAATTTAACTTTACTAAGAGATATACTATATTAGCTAAGGGAATTTTAAGGAATATAGCTCTAAGGCAACTATACCTTACACCTAGCAGTCTATATTCAGCAGAATAAAGAGACCAACTTACTAGGTAAGTACTATACTTATCACTATATTTTACGCTACTATAGCTCTAGGCTAATTATAATTCAATCCTACTTTACTAGTTAAAGGTTATTTCTAGTCTATATTTAACAAAAACTATATACCTTAAGCTGGAATTAAACTTAAGAGCTCTAATTAAGTTACTAATTTAATTAGTTAATCTAGAGGATAACTAAACTACTAGACTAACTACTCTATTATTTAGTAAAAGCTTCTTTAATTAAAGGCCTATATATATCTATAACCTAAGGTAACTATGTAACACTATACTATTAATAATAACCTAACTACTTTTAAGGCCTATTTTTCAAGACGAATTTAACAGTACTATTAGAATACTAATATCTCTTACTAATCAGCCAAAATCAACTAAAATCCTTATATTTTAATTGAATTTAAACTAAATTAATACTATAAAAAAAATCTATATACTATGCCTTTTTAATAGTTTTAATTATAATGTTTAGGTAACTAGATTTAAGGCTTTACTTATTAGTAAAGATATTAACTTTAGTCTTATAACCCTTTTAATTATACTTTTTTAATAAAAGAGTAATATAAAAGTATTAGCTTTTATAAAGCTATTTTATAAGGATTCTCCTTTAAAGGTTATAAAAGACTTTATAATAGGATATAAGGCCTAAAAAAAACTAAAAGATCTATATAAACCTACTGGTTTTATTAATAAATATCTTACTTATAAAGAGTTCTTTAATACCTCCTTAGAATCCTTTAGATTTATAAAAGAATACCTTAATAAGGGAAAAGAGCTTATAGACAACTTATCTTTTAAAGATATAGCTTTACTAAAATAAGTTATTATAGCTTAGGTATTAAATAGTCTAGATAATAGTTATAAAGGTTTTATAATTAATATAACTTAAGCCTTTAAAAAGGATATAAATTCCTATACTATAGAATTTTTTTTTATAAATCTTATAGATAAAGCAAAAAAAAAAAGTTCTTTTTGTTAGAATAACAGCACTAGCTAGTTGTATGACACGCATGACTCAGGGACACACATCATGGCAGAGGGCACAGACTGGATATTCGGCTCTTGGTTATCTAGTAAGGGGATCAAAAGTATATTTATGCTAAACTAACTTAAGGACATATAAGATCATATATCTTGTGTATGAAAGCTAAGTCTTGTAGTTAAGAAGATAATCATAGAAAATATATCTTTAGTTTACCTTAACTTTAACCTAAGTATAATTATATAAATAGGTTCTCTTAGAAAAAAAGAATCTATTTAATACTAATTAGTAGTTACTTAGTAATCTATATAATTACTTTATATAATTATAAATTAGTAAAAGTAAAGAAATAAAACTTAAGCTTTATAGCTAAGCTACTAGGTAGTCTTATACTTTATATAAAGTAAGAAATCCTTAGAGATACCTAAAGAGTTACGCTAAAAAGTCTTTTATGCTAAGAAGCCTTAATCTTATTTATTATTACCTACTAAACTAAACTAGGTAAATAAAATAAAAATAACTTTTATTTTACTATTATATAAAATAAATTCTTATTATTATCTACTAAGCTAAACTAGATAAGAATCTTTATTATACTATATATAGAATATAAAGTGTATACTATAGCACTAAATAAACCAATTTTAATATTATATAATATAAAACGACTACTAAACACAACATAGCTTCCTAAGAGGATCTAGAAGATAATTGTTAAAGCTAATATAATAATATTAATAGATACTTATTAACGTATAAAGAAATAAGTGTAAGAAGTAAAGTCTTACTATATATATAGAAAAAGACTATGAATCCTAGACGCTAAGGAAATCTAGTTAATATTATGTAGGTACTATCTAAAGAAGAGATAACTATATATATTATATATATTAACATAGAAATACTTTATCTTAGATAATTAAAAAAAAACTTAATAATATTATTATATAAAGATTTTAATAAATAGTCTACTTTTTAATAAAAAAAGGTCTATTATACGTTTAAGGCAAAATTTATATAACTTATTAAGCTAAAAAGATTCTAATTACTACTAATAAGAAATATAAATTAATAGCTAGTTAAATTTATTAAGGAGATTAAAAAGAAGTTTAATAAGCAAAAAGAACAGCTTTCTACTTATACAACACTTATACTAAGTTATATAATTATAATAACTTAAATACCTATTTAAAACCCTAAATTAACTTTACCTTAAAACATAGCTAAACTAATAATAGAGCTAATTAAGCCCTTATACAATACATAAACAACCTAAACATTAATTATACAAGAGCAGTTATAATCAGCTTCAGGAAACATACCTCCTAGAACAAGATTCACACAGGAAATTAAGAGTTTTCCACAAATCTAAGGTTATACAACACCTTTATATCAAAAAAATAGTATTTATAACTTATTACTAAAACAAATAATTTAAAATAAATTATATAAGCTAACTATAATTTTAATCTTTTAAAAGGGATAGAGAAAAGACAGGAATTATATAGGTAAGTTATATAATATCTTATATAATAAAGCAAAGGTCTTTATTAGTTTTTGTTAATGCCTTAGGATTACTAAAGACTAATACTATATAGTATTTCCTAATATTTTAGCTAATTATATAAAAGAGTTTTATCTCTATTATATTAGACTAATAAGGAGATAAAATAAGATATATAATATATTAAAAATGCATTTTAATACTAATATTAACTATACTCTCTATTAAATAGATTAGATAAGTTTATCTTTTATATAAGTTAAATAAGATAATCTAAATAAGAATTTAATAGATATATTAGAGATACTCTTAAATAAGATACCCCTTATATAATAAGCACTTAGCCTAGGTTTTTAAAGGAAGATTATACTTTATATATAAGTTACCTAAGCGTATAGAAGTGTACTAGAGCTAAAAACTACTTTAAGTAATCTTAAAGTATATTATACGTATAAGTAATTCTTTTTTAGCTTAAGAGTATTACTATAAGTTACTTTAAATAAGAAATCTATATTATATAATATTAACTTTATAAATAAAAGATACTTTAATAATAAAAGTTACTTATAACTATTATATAATAAACTATTAAATAATAAAGAATTTTCTTAATAACCTTAGAAAGGTTAACTTTTATTATAACCTAAGTTTAATTATATAATATCTAAAAAAAGATATTTTATATATAAAAAGAAGAGTTATTAGTTTATAAATTATTTAGATAAAGAATATAATTATATAAAAGACTAATACCTTTAGGTATATAGTATACTTAAATAAAAACTATAAAAAGATTTTGCTTTATACTTTTTTGACTTTAAAGGAAAAAACCTAGTAGATAAATTATATAATAAGGAAAGAGAATTTATAGGAGATAAAGAGATATTAGCTTTCTTAATATTTTCTTTATTTTTTTATTATATAATAAAAGAGGATATCTTTTTATTATTAAAGATATTAAAGGCCTATTAATTTTTATTATATGATCCTTATATCTTATTATATTAAGGGGAACTATAAGATATAAGAGTAGTAAAGTTCTTTACTATAAAAAAACCTTAAGTCTTTATATATTTATAGGAGAACTTTTGTATAGTAATATCTTAGGGACTAGGATTAGTAAACGTATAATTTAAGGCAAGTGACTTAATTATATTAGTTAATACTATGGAAATAGAGAATTAGCTTGGAAAGGTTATGTATTATATCTTTGATGCTTCTACTCTATTCCTGTTTTTATTGTATAATATAGATAGGTTAAGTGTATATTTTAATAACGTTAATAATGTGATTATATGGCAGGATAGAAAACCTATTCTAGTTGTATGGAAATAGGGTTACTTATTCTTTAATTTTAGTTGTATAGAGGCTAGTATGTTCTTTATAGAAGGATAACTTTAAAGGCTTCATAGATGATTTAGATATCCTTATATAGACCGTCTTTACTACCTCTTGAAGAAGGCTAGGTATTATAATATTAATATTAATATTTTAGAAAAGGTCTAGAAGTTTTGTTATTATTGTTAATTATATGACTTAGTATTAAAGAAGTTTAAGTTTATACTTAAAGATAAAAGCTATTTTAATTATAAGATAATTATAGATATTATATAACTAAGAGACAAGAACGCTTTATATGTTATTAATATAGAGATAAGCTTTTAAGGAGTTATCTTTTTAAAGTCCTTATTTATATGAGATATATAGAATATACTTTGTAAATGCTGGATTAGTATGTACGTTGGTTTACTAGACTATATTATATATAACCTAGGTATAAACTTTATATTAGTAGAATTTAGGAACTATGTTGATATTATAGGTATATTATGTAAAGAAATACTAGTAGAAGCTTACTGGGTAGTAGGTTAGATAGAAAGAGCTTATGCTTTTTTAAGGTGTGTGTATGATATCTTGTATGCTGAGCTTGGGTATAATATAAATAAGGAAATTATCTTTTAGATAGCTATGAAGGTATTGAACGACATAGCTGGTCTATATGGCCTTATATTTACACTACTTGTCTTTAGGATATATCTAAGGATTAATAAGGACTTATTTTTATTGCCTAAAATTACTTAAAGGGTAAAAGTAATCTAAAAGGCAATAAAAATGCTTTAAAGCATTTATGTAGAAGTAGAGATTAATTATATAATTAATACTAGAAATGGCCTTAACCTCTAGAGTATATTATTACTACTAATTCAGAGTGAGGTTCTAGTATGGAGAGAAAATAAGGGATAAACTAGACTATATGAAGTCTAGGCTATAGAAGGCTATATAGTAACAATCAAGATAGTTAATAGTCTTACACAGTTTTGTATAATATATGTTAAACTATACTATTAAAATATAGTATAATTAGATTTAGATATTATATAACTTATTTTTTAGAAACAGCTAAATAAAAAAAAAAAGACTAAAGAAAAGCTAAAAAAGGGCTATATAATAATTATTATATACTAATTAAGTATTTTTATTTTAAAAAAAAAAAGACTATAAGGAGTTAATAGAAAAGTTATAGCTTAATAATATAATTATAATACTAGGTGTTTTATATAAAGAGTTAGACTAAATAAAGATAAATAATTTTATTAATTAAGGAGTTTTTATTTTTATATTGTATAATCTAAAAGAATATAATTACCTTTATATCTATAAGATATAGATAATATAAGAGATTAAGAACTTGTTATTTAAGCTGTATAAGAAGTTAAGACTTATTATATAAAAGTATAAGGACTAAAAGAAAAAAGAACTCTTAACCTAAGTATTTACTATCTAATAAATAAGCTAAAGGCTTATACTTATAATTAGACTTACCCTTATATAAGACTATAAATATAAAAGAGAACTTAGAAATATAACTTAGGTATATATATAATTAAATAATTATTTAACTAAAATAATTATTATATAACTACTTAAAGAGTTAAAAAACAAATACCCTAAGAATATACTTCTCTATATCTTAAAACCACTATATAGCCTAATAAAGTTAGGCCTATACTAGTATAAAACCTATTCTAAGTATTATAAAAAAGATCTAAAGATAATAAAGTTAATATATAATCTATATTTACTATATATAACAAAAGGACTAGATACTTTTAGGATTATAGCTATATAAATAAATAATATACTTAGCTTTACTACACCTACTTTCTCTTAAAGAGAAGAAAAAGAGTTAAGAAAAAAAGGACTTTATATAAAACTAAAGACTACTTTATTGTCTAATAGTAAAATTAACTTTAATAAGAGAAGGATTTAATTGTATAATAACTATATTACTTTTACTTAAAAAGGCTAAGTAAAGTACCTAAAACTTATTAATTTTAATATATATAATATATATTAGTAGTATATTTCCTAAAAAGTAAAAGGAGTATACCTTACATCTATCTATTAACTAGAGGTATTATATAACCTGTTAACTATAGCTTAAACTAAGGAGCCTGATAAAAAGGATATTAAAGCTTTGAATGTATGACTTTAGTAGTAAATCGATAACCTTATATAAGGTCTTATATATATCCCTCTTAATCTCTATTATGTAAAGATGTATATCTTTATGGATAGATTATTTACAAACAACTCAGATTTATTATTATAACTTAGATTTGTTATTATACTAGTTAAAGAAATAGCTTACATAATAATAGACTTTTAGATTAAAAGAAATATTATATATTAGAGTTTAATAAAATATAAGAGAGTTATATAAAGTATACTTATAAGTAAGTTATATAAGATAACTACAGGATTTAATAATAAAATATCTCTTAGTATAATACTTACTAAGATCCTTTATATATTATAACTCCTAAGAATTCTAATTATTATCTATTTAGACTTATAATCTTTATATAAGTACCTTATATAACTAAATATAATAAATAAAAAGAGGCTTATAATTAATATTATAAGTTTATATAAGTTATATAAAAAGAAAAAGATCTTAGAAGTAAGATAAATTAATAGGAAAGATAACCCTATTAATACCTTTACTAAGAAATTACTAAACTTAATACTTAAATAATTAATTATAATAAATATATTAAAGATTTAAATTAAAGTATATATTAAAAGATTAAAAGAAAACACTTAATAATTAATTTATATAACTTTACTATTATATATTACTAATTATCTAAAAATAAAGTATAACCTTAAAAAAATATCTAATATACTTAACTATTACTAATTTTAATCTTAATATTAAATTATACTTTTACTATATCTATAACTTTCTTAAATTACTATATTATATAATCTATTTAATTATTATATAAGATTTTAAGAAAAAGAAGTTATATAATTACTTCTTATTAATAACTATAAAACTAGTAAAAGTACTAAAAAAGTAATTACCTTTACTAATATTTTTACTAAGCTTACTACTAAGTATATAAGGCTTATAAGTATTAGTAACATTAAGAGCCTTATAGTTACTAGGGCTACTATTATTATTATTATTATTATTATTGCCTAAGTTGTTAGACGAATTAATATCTTGACTGTAGTAGGTGTAGTAAGCGCCGTGTGACTACTAGACGTACTCAGCGCAGGCGCTACCCTGAAAGGTAGGAATGTGGGTGTACTGGCAGAAGCATAGAGAATTAATAGTTACACATTTATTACTATAGGTAATAGCTATATGACTATAAGACTAAACTAAGACTATAAGGAAGTAGCTTTAGTAGTAAATAATGCTGGTAATAAACTACTAGATAAAAGTGTTGCTAGTGACGTAGATCTTGATATTACGTAATAGTATATTAATAATAAGACGTTTTTTATTTTATAATTAAGGTTAATATATAAAAACAAAATAAAAGTAAAAGTAATATATATTAATAGCTAAAGCTAATAAAAGAGTATAATTATTAGTGTTACTAGTTAGAAGATAAAGCTAATAACTACTAGACGTATTAGTATATATACTAATATTACTAAAGATTAAACTACTAAGGGTAATAAAAAATATAATAGATTAATTATATAAAGTATTATTAATAAATTAGTAAAAAGAAATATATAAGAGGAAATCTTATATATAAGTAGTTATTATTAGAGTTAATTAAAGAAAAAGGAGAAGATTATTATTAATTAATTATATAAGAAAATAATATATATAAAGAATAAAGAAGAAAAAAAAAAGAGAAAAAGAAAAATAAATAAAAAGGGTTTTAAATAGCTAAGGTTATTATATAAAAGAAGAAAAATATATTAATAGTAAAAGTAGAAGTAAAGTTAATAAGAAAAGAAGGAACTTTATTAACATATAACTTATTTGCTTAACTAGGTAAGAAGAAAATAGATAGTTGTTTAGAGTTTTAATATTAGTGATTTATTATATAACGTAAATGGCTTAACTTATAGGGTTATATAATAAGGTTATTAATGTTATAATTAGCGTAACCTGATTGGACATTGTAGGGAGTTGTGTAGTTATAAAAGAAAAAGTTGTGAGTATTAGAATAACAGCACTAGCTGGTTGTACGACACGCACGACTCAGGGACACACATTATAGCAGAGGGTATAGACTAGATATTTAGCTCTTAGTTATCCAGTAAGGGGATCAAAAGTATATTTATACCAAACTAACTTAGGGACATACAAGATCATATATCTCGTGTACAAAAGCCAAGTCTTGTAGTTAGGAAGATAATCACAGAAAATATATCTTTGGTTTACCTTAACTTTAACCCGAGTATAATTATATAAACGGGTTCTCTTAGAAAGAGAGAATCTATTTAACACTTTTATAATATTATATACTTCTATTTTTAAAAAAGGAATTAAAAAGCCTTAGAAAAAGACAAAGGGTGTTTATTATATATACTGTAAGTAAAAAAACTATATAGTTAAAGACTATAACTTCCTATATCCTATTAAGGCTTTTAAAGGCTAGAAAAATAAGGATAATACTAAGGAAAAGGTCCTAAGGTAATAAAGGACTAATATAAAGAGAAATAAGCTTTGTAAGGCCTAAAAGGCCTTAATAGCTAAAAAGGCTATAATAAAGAAAGAAGATTCTAAAGAATCAGATAAATTAAACGTAAAAAATATGTATATTATAGTTATAGATAATATAGTTATAGATAACCCTTAATAAGAAAAAGAGAGTAAAATAGACTTAGATTTTAAAGATATAAGTTATATAACCTCCTTTATAATAACTATAACTAATAATAAAATAGGTAATATAAATAAACCTATATATATAACTAGAAATAATAAATATATTATGTTTTACCTAGATACTACTACTACTATTAATATTATACGTAATAAATCTTTATTTATAAAGACTACTTATATAAACAAGTATATTAACTAAGGAGATATAAAAAGAAAAAAAATCTTTCTATAAGGAGATATAGTAATTTCTTTTTTTAATAATAATAATATATATATTTTTAAAAATTATTATTATATATTTAAAATAAGTATTAATCTTTTAAGTTAAAATAGACTAAGAAGATTTAAAATAGTCTCTTTTTTCTAAGATATAAAAGTATTTTTAATAAATATAAATAATAAAAGAACCCTTTATAAGAGGAAAATAAAAGATAATTTATATTACTTAAATATAACGTATATGCATAGCGAGTCGCCCATCATAGCGAGCCGCCCACTTTTCCTTAATTCTACACTCTTCACCTTCACAACAACCTTCCTCTACGTACGACCATGAGTTCCTCTTCAAATGAAAGTCGCATTATCCTTGCAATTGAAGCTATTAAAAAGGACCCAAAACTATCCGTTCGAAAAGCAGCTTCTATCTATAAGGTCCCGAGAACTACACTTCGCGACCGACGCGCTGGACTTCTACCACGACGCGAAACTCGTACGAATTCAATGAAGATGACTCAGGTGGAAGAAACTGTGATTCTTGAACGAGTTATTGACCTGATCGATCGAGGATTTCCACCGCGACTTGACGACGTACGAGATATGGCCGATTGTCTCCTTGACGAACGTGACGCGACGCGTGTCGGACCGCGATGGGCAGAGAACTTCGTACGACGCCAACCACAACTAAAGACGCGTTTTCGACGTAGAATCGACTATCAGAGGGCATTGGCTGAAGATCCTGCAATTGTGCAGGCCTGGTTTGCCCTCGTACGAAACACAATCGCGAAGTACGGAATACACGATGACGATGTCTACAATTTTGATGAGACGGGCTTCTTGATGGGAATGCTGTCGCACGCAAAGGTTATTACAACCTCTGACCGCCGTGGAAGGCCTCGTACGAAGCAGCCTGGCAATCGCGAATGGGTTTCTGTCATTCAGGGCGTATGTGCAGATGGCTGGGCGCTGCCTCCATACGTCATTGTTAAGGGCAAATATCACCTACTCTCATGGTATACCAATGGCCAATTCCCACCCGAATGGCGCGTCCACCCTAGCGAAAATGGATGGACTACAAATGAGATTGGCCTAGATTGGCTAAAACATTTTGAAAAGTGCACAAAGTCTCGCACGAAGGGTGTTAAACGGCTCCTAATCCTTGATGGCCACAACAGCCACAAATCCACCAAGTTTGACGATTACTGCAAGGAACACGGCATTATTGCTCTTTGCATGCCTCCGCATTCATCGCACGAGCTTCAGCCTCTTGATGTTGGCTGTTTTAGTCCGCTGAAGGCTTCATATGGCAAGGAAATCGAGAAGATGATGCGGATGCAGATTACGCACATTACTAAGGATGATTTCTTTCCTGCCTTCAAGGCAGCCTTTTTTACTTCAATAAGCAAAGAAAACGTACAAGCTGGTTTTAGACAGGCTGGCCTTGTACCATTCGACCCAGAAGCAGTTCTTTCCCGCCTGGATTTCAAGCCAAAGACGCCAACACCATCCAACTCATGCCCAAGCAGCCAGGGCTCCTGGGACCCAAAGACACCAACCACAGCACATGACGCCGTACGAAGCTCTGCTTCACTTAAGAAAAGAATCACTAGTCATCAAGATAGCTCACCAACTCATTTGTACGAGGTTGTTGATTTGCAAGCTAAAGGTATTAGCAAGTTAGCACACAAACTAGCTCTTGTTGAAGCCGAGTGCCGCGGGCTTCGTACGGCAAATGAGATACTAAGTAAGCGCCGGAGAGCTAAGAAAACCCAACTACGTCTTGGAGGGTCACTTAATACAGCTGAAGCTGAGGCAATACGGGTAGAAAAGGGGTTGTTGATGCTGGAGGCGAAAACATGCGTCAAGAGGGTGCTCGTACGGAGGGGGTGAATCGCGCGGGCGGCGATGTGGTAACTGCGGAAAGACTGGACATAATGTACGAACATGTCAGGTAGTTTGGGAGACCTCTGAAGAAGAGGCTGATGAGTAGTTTCAATTGATTTCGTACGATGTGGCTTAATTGACTTACACAAATGGCTGGAGGGTAGTGAAAGGTGGGCGGCTCGCTATGATGGGCGACTCGCTATGCATATACGTTAAAAGTTTTAAATAAAAAGGATCTTAATAACTATAAAGAATATATAAATATTATAAATATAAGAAGAAAACCTTATAAATATAAAAAGGTTATATATAATAAAGAGATTAATAACTATAAAAAGTAGTATAATAAACTAAGACATGTAAATAAAAAAGTCTTAATATAACTTAAAGATAATATAAATATAACTAATAATATAATAAAAGAAGATTATACTTGTAATACTTATATAAAAGTAAACTTTACTACTAAAGTTAATAAGTATTCTAATAACTATAATAAGGTTTATAAATATATAAAAAAAGTCTCTTTTGATCTCTGTAGACCTATAATACCTTCTACCTATAATAAATATTAATGGTTTATTATCTTCTTAGAAAGAAAGTCTAGACTTATATTTATAAAACTACTTAGAACTAAAGAAGTAAAAGAAGTTAATATTACTATTCTAGAATATATAAATAAGAATAATATAAATAAGAATAAAATAAAAGACTTTAATATAGATAGTGGTCTAGAATTTAATAATAATATTATAAATTATACCTATATAATTAAAGGGATAAATTATAATATAAAAGTACTTTATACTTATAAGCTTAATGGTATAATAGAAAGAGTAATAAGGACTATAACTAATAAAATAAGAGTTATGCTTTTATAGGTAAATTTACCTTTATATTTATAAGGAGAAGTTGCTTTAATAGTAGTAGATCTATATAATATAACTCCTTATAAAGCTCTTAACTATAAGACCCTTTATAAAATAGGTAATAATATAAAGCTAAATATTAATAATATAGTAACTTTTAGATCTATATGTTACTATAAGAATAAGGATCCTAAGATGAAAAAGCTAAATAATAAAGCTATAAAAGTTATAGTACTTAATTATAGAAATAATATATATAAAGTATATGATTTTCAAAAGAAAACTTCTTTTTAGACTAGAGATATAGTTATTCTAGAAAATTAGTTTATACCTTTTACTATTAATAATAATAATATAAATATAAATAATAATATAAATATAAATAATAAAGAAAATAGTAGTAATAATAAGATATCTTTATGTAACTATAAAAGTAAAAGGAAAGACTTAAATCCTAGAGGTATAAATATTAAGCTAATAAATAATAATAATATAATAAATAATAATAATTGTTGAATGGATTCTCTCTTCCTGAGAGAACCCGTTTGTACGATCGTACTCGGGTTAAAGTTAGGGTGAACCAAAGATGTATTTTCCGTGATTATCTTCCTAACTACAAGACTTGGCTTTCGTACACAAGATATATGATCTCGTACGTCCCTGAGTCAGTTCGGCATGAATATACTTTTGATCCCCTCAATGGATAACCGAGGGCCGAATATCCAGTCTGTGCCCTCTGCCATGATGTGTGTCCCTGAGTCGTGCGTGTCGTACAACCAGCTGGTGCTGTTATTCCAACACTCACAACTTTTCTTTTGTGACTGCACGACTCCCTGCGGTGTCCAATCAGGTTGCGCTGATTGTGACATCAATAACCTCATCGTACAACCCTGTGGGTTAGGCCACTTGCGTTGTACGATAAATCACCAATATCAAAACTCCAGGCAACTGTCCATTTCCTTCTTGCCTGGTTGAGCAGGCAAGTCACGTGTTGGTGAAGTTCCTCCTTCCTCGTTGACTTCACTTCTGCTCCTGCTGTTGACGTACCTTCCTTCCTTCGTACGGCAACCTTAGCTATTTAAACCCCTTCTCACTTGTTTTTTCTTTTCCTCTTTTCTTTTCTTCTTCACCCTTCGCACGCGTCGTTTTCCCATACAATCGATCAACGACGATCTTTCCCCTTCTTCCTCAATCAACTCCAACAACAACTACTTGTACGTAGGATTTCCTCTCATACGTTTCCTCTTACTGATTCATCAATAGCACCTCGCACGATCAATCCATCATGTCTCTCGCTGCCCCCGGTGGTTCGATCTTCGGCAACATCGGTATGCATACCGATGCGTCCGGTGGTCGTTGGCTTCGTCTTCCGACTGGCAACGCCAACAATCGCGCTCTTCTGTTGGCTCTGGCCATCAACGTACGTTGCTTTTGTCCTTACCTTGTCTTCGTACGTTAACCTTGACTGCAGGATGAGGAGCGTCTCATCATCAACATGCCGTCGCGCGATATCGAGATCCGCGTCACTAGCAACACTTCTGTCCAGCAGTTTGTTGCCAGCATCATCCGCCGCCAGGGCTACTTCCTTGCGGTCTTGGTTCAGTCTCGTGGTCGTGCGGCCATTGCCTGTGGCAATAAATGCGCGACTACTGACTCCCCGCGCTTCCGCCAGTGCACCCGCATTCCCACCTTTCAGGGTGGCGCCTGCGCCGAGTGCGTCTAGCAGTCGCACGGCGCTCGCTGCACCCACCGCGGTCGAGATGTTGATTCGTCCGACAACCCGGGCGATGATGATGACGATGATGACAACGGCGGCCCCAGCAACTACAAGGCTCCCAACGTCACTAATGCTCGTGAGCCTCGTACGCCTGGCAGCAAGCTTGCAAGAACATCGGCAAGGGCGGTCGCTTCCTTGGCACTTCTGCCAGCCCCATGGTTATCGACAAGGAGTAATCGCACAACTTCTCTTCCCTGAAATCTCGTACGACAATCAGATGGATTGCACGATATGGTAATTCGGGAAGGTTGTGGATATGGTGGAGGTACGATCCGACATTGAGATCGGCATTGGTAGTGGTCAGGTATATCAGATACCTTCTTGAGGTTACACTTCGTTTTCAGATAGTTGGTTACGTACGGCGGTGAGGTCGTACGAATTAATTGTCAAGTGTTTTCTCCTAATCTTTCAACGTACGCCTCGATTCGAATCCTTAATGTGTTTGTTGTAATCAATTGTCAAGTGCTGAGTTTGGCGATTTCTTGGTGAAGGCGTCGGCAGGGTTATCTTTCCCATCAATCCATCTCACTTCTGAGATCTCTTTCTTTTCGTACGACTCACGTAGACTCATAATATCAATCATAAGCCTCTTTTCATCTGTTGTGCCTAGTCGTACGAGGCACTCATATAGAGATCGTGAGTCTGAACAGATGATAACTGGAATCCTTGGGAGTTGTAATGTATGAAGGATCTTGGTGAGTGTCGTACTAAGGGATATCCCACTATCAAATCCTGTGGTCATCCCGTACAACTCGCTTGCAAGTACGCTTCGTGTGACTCTCTTGCACTTTGTTGAACTCCAGTGTATAATGTTTCCTTTGATCTGGAAGTCTGTTGTCGTGCGAGCTGTTTCCTCAGCTAGTATAATAACAAATCCAAGTTGTGACGATAGATCTGAGTTGTTTGCAAATGATCCATCTGTAAAGATATACATCTTCGCACGATGGAGATCAAGAGGATATATGTAAGACCTCGTGTAGAGTTATCGATTTGCCACTGAAGTCGTACATTCAAAGCTTCAATATCCTTCTTACCAGGTTCCTTAGTTTGGGCTGCAGTTGACAGGTCGTATGATGCCTCTGGTTGACAGATAGATGCGAGGTATGCTCCTCTTGCCCTTTGGGAAACATACTGCTGATGTGCATCGTGCGCATCAGGATCAACGAGTTTCAGGTGCTTTGCCTGGCCTTTTTGAGTAAAGGTAATATGGTCATCGTGCGATTGAATCCTTCCCCCATTAAAGTCAATTTCACTGTTGGGCGATAAGGTGGTCTTTGGTTTCGCACGAAGTCCTTTCCTTCTCAGCTCTTCTTCTTCTCTCTGGGAGAAGGCAGGTGTAGCAAAGCTAAGTGTATCGTCTGTCTGTATAGCTGTAATCCCGAAGGTATCCGGTCCTTCTGTTGTATACAGCAAGCATGGATCGTACGTTGACTCTGTCATCTTCAGATCTTTCTTGTGATGCTCAGAATAGGTTTTGTACCAGTATAGGCCTGACTCTGCTAGGCCGTATAGTGGTTTCAAGATATGGAGAAGTGTGTTCTTAGGGTATTTGTCTTCTAACTCCTTGGGTAGTCGTGCGATAATCGTCCTGGTTAGACGATCGTCCGATTGTGTATATGCCTGGGTTATGTCTCTGAGTTCCCCTTTGCATTTGTAGTCTCGCACGAGGGTAGGTCCAATCGCAAGTATGAGCCTTTGGCTCATCCGTTGGATAGTAGGTGCCTGGGTTAAGAGTTCTTCTTTCTCCCAGTCCCCATACCCTTGTACGACAAGTCTTGACTTCTCGTACGGCTTAGATGACAAGTTCTTGATCTCTCGTACCATCCGTGTCTTGTAGATACGGAGGTGGTCATGCTCTTTTGGATTGTACGGTACAAAGGTAAAGACTCCCTGGTTAATAAGGTTGTCTATCTCTGTTTGGTCTGACTCTTCGTACGGAGCACCTGGTGTTGTAATCACATTGTCAAGCCGTAACTTTTCTGCTAACTCCTTGTGGTCTTTTTCTTTCTGAGATAGAAATGCTGATTAGTACGTGGTGATTGTCGTACAGCCCTTCTCTGGCCTTTCTTTGGTCTTCCTCTCTTGTTTGGCTGTTTCTGAGGAATAGGTCGTGCGATATCTGAATCTGACTGTGCTGTGTCTTGATGGTATGGTTTGACATGTGTCGCACGAAACTGTGTAGGACCATTGACCATCTTGACTGTCACCGTATGGCCTTCTATAGCCTGGACTTTGTACGGTCCAGTCCATCCCTTGTTTTCTCTCCATACTAGAACCTCACTCTGGATCGGTAGTGATAGTATGCTCTGGAGGTTAGGGCCATTTCTGGTGTTGATCGCACGATTGATCTCTACTTCTGCACGAATGCTCTGAAGCATTTTCATTGCCTTTTGGATTGCTTCTGCCCTTTGGGTGATTTCGGGCGATGGAGGTGAGTCCTTGTTAATCCTTGGATATGTACCAAAGACAAGTAGTGTAGGTACGATGCCGTGCGGACCAGCTGTGTCGTTCAATGCCTTCACAGCCATCTGGAGGATGGTTTCCTCGTCCGTGTTGTGCCCAAGCTCAGCATACAAGATATCGTACGCACGCCTCAGAGGAGCGTGAGCTCTTTCTATCTTGCCTACTGCCCAGTGGGCTTCTACTGGCATTTCTTCGCACGATATGCCCATGATGTCGGCATAGTTCCTGAATTCTGCTGATGCGAAGTTTGTACCTGGGTCATGTACGATATGGTCTGGTGGACCAATGTACGTGCTGATCCAGCACTTGCAAAGTGCATTCCACGTATCTCGTGCAGATAAGGACTTCAGGAAGGTGGCTCCTTGGAAGCTTGTCTCTGTGTCGATAACGTGTAAGGCGTTCTTGTCTCTTAGTCGTACGACATCCACAACTATCTCATAGTTGAAGTAGCTTTCGTCTTTAAGTGTGAACTTAAACCTCTTCGGTGCTGAGTCGTGCGATTGACAATGATGACAAAACTTCTGGACCTTTTCTAGAATGTTGATGTCAATGTTGTGATGCCCAGCCTTCTTCAGGAGGTGGTAAAGACGGTCCGTACGAGGATGTCCAAATCGTCTGTGAAGCCTTCGGAGTTGTCCTTCTGTGAAGAACATGCTGGCCTCTGTGCGACTAAGGTTGAAGAATGGGTGACCCCATTTCCGTACGACTGGGATAGGTTTTCCATCCTGCCGTACAATCACGTTGTCGACGTTGTTGAAATATGCACCTAACCTGTCTGCATCGTACAATGAAAACAGGAACGGAGTAGGAGCATCAAGGATGTGATACGTAACCTTTCCAAGCTGATTCTCCATTTCCATAGTGCCAACCGATGTGATTGAGTCATTTGCCCCGAATCGTACGTTTGCTGATCCTGGTCCCCAGGATATTGCCGTACAAGGGTTCTCCCGTAGGTATGCAAGCACTTGAGGTTTCCCTACGGTAGAGAACTTCGCTGCTCCTGTATCCCATAGTTCCCCTTGGTACGATGAGATATAAGGATCGTGCAACAAGAATTGACAGGCCTCTGACGTCTTTGGTAATGAAAAAATATCCTCCCCTGTCGTGCGATGGAAGAATGAAGAAGACATTAGGAAAGCTGATGTCTCTTCATCTCCTGTGAATTCTCCCTCCTCATCGCACGATTCGTCCACTGGGTTTTCTCCTTCAAAGTCAAGAAGGTACGAGGCAAAATCTCTCTGTGGTTCTTGTTCAAGTATACCGCATGCCTGAAGGTATTGGTCTTTCGCACGATTACGTTCTTCGTCCGAATGATTCGTAGACCAACAACCCTCCTTCTTGCACACAAAACATCTTTTCTTAGATATTGCACGATTAAACCTAGGTCGTGATGAAGGTTGACCTTTCCAAGGTTGTCGAGAAGATCCTCTGTTGTCTGACGGTCTATTGTACGATGGTCGTGGGTAACTCTTGTTGTTAGAGTATCTTCTATCCACAAAGTTGATGTCGTGCGACATAGACTTCCTGTCTAAAGCGACTTGTAGTGATGCTCTTAGGCTAGAAAAGAATTGTTCGCATGTGTGATGTGCTTTAAGATTGCTTAGAGCAGTTTCTAGCTCTGGTACACCTCTGCACGCTTGGGTGACTTGCGTACGAAGCATAATCTCCCCCTGAAAACCTGGGCCAAGTGCCCGCTGTACGAGGGGTATCTTGTCTAAGAGTATCTCTAATACGTCCATCAGATTCTTGTCTGGATTGTCTTGTCTGACTCGTGCGAAGGATAGACTTGTCCAATCTGTCCAATAGAGAGTGTGGTTGATGTTAGTGTTAAAGTGCATTTCTAACATGTTGTACATCTCGTCCCATCTCCTTGTTGGTCCAATGTGATGGAGATAAAACTCTTCCGCACGATCAGCCAAGATATCAGGAAATACTGCATGGTATTGGTCTTCAGTGATCCTGAGGCGTCGACAAAAACTGATAAAGACCTTTGCCTTGTCGTACAGGATATCGTACGGCTTGCCCGTATAATTCCTGTCCTTTCTCCATCCCTTCTGGAAGATTGAGATTGTAGTTGGCTCGCACAATCCATTCTGGACTATTCGTCTTGGTGGTAGGTCATAGATGCTGTCTCCTTGATGTAAAGGTGTTGTACGACCCTGGATTTGTGGGAAACTCTCAACCTCCTGTGTGAATCTTGTTCCAGGAGGCATGTTTCCTGAAGCTGATTGTGACTGCTCTCGTACAATTGATGTTTGAGTTGTCTGTGTATCGTACGGGGGCTTGATTGGCTCTGTTGTCGGTTCAGCTGTGTTTTGGGGTAAAGTTGATTCAGGGTTTCGAACAGGTGTTTGAGTTGTTGTAATCGTACGACTTGGTGTAAGTGCTGTACGAGTAGAAAGCTGTTCTTCTTGCTCATCAAACTTCCTCCCAATCTCCTTGATGAATTCAACTAGCTGTTGATTCACATTTCTTATTGGTGGTAATCGGAATCCCTTTAGCTCAATAAGTCGTATGAACTCTGCCCTGAACGCACGATAGACCTTTTCCCATTGGAAGGTAGACCATTCGTTAAAATCTTCGTACAGTGATATTGTCAGGTTTTCCTTTGATTGCCTAAGATGAAGCATTTCCATGTTGATGTACGCAATGTACGTAGTCATCTCTTCTTCGGACGGTGCCTGTGTAATATCGACTGGATTTCCCCAGCGTCTAGGATTCACAGTCTTCTTCCACGTGTGCAGTGGGACTTCGCTTCTTGCACTTATTTCTTCGTACGTTGGCAGGTATCCATCAATATTGTCATATTGGCTTTGACGATTGTCTTCTGGATCCTCTTGGGAAGCCATGTTGTGTTCGGTAGTCGTTTCGTATCGTACGACGTCAAAATTGGTTTGTTTGGTGCCGTGGCGCACACTTTGTACTCTACGTACGGTACAATAAAGATTCTCGTCCGGTTCAGCTTAGCAGGCGACAACGGGAATCTGTCTTGTACGATAGTAAAGCAAAAGTCGTCTTTATCCTATCTACCCGGTTCAGCTTAGCAGGCGACAATAGGTAGGATTAAGGCTTCTTAGCACAAGAGACTTTCTAGCGTGACCCCTTAGGTATCCCTGAGGATTTCTCGCCTCGCACGAAGTGCAAGACTACCCGGTAGCCCGGCTGTAAAGCCTAAGTCTTGTCTCTTCACTCTTGCTAATCTGTGATTGCACAAAGCAATCGCACGGATTGCCAAGCAACCACTGATCAGTGTTGAATGGATTCTCTTTTCCTGAGAGAACCCGTTTGTACGATCGTACTCGGGTTAAAGTTAGGGTGAACCAAAGATGTATTTTCCGTGATTATCTGCCTAACTACAAGACTTGGCTTTTGTACACGAGATATATGATCTTGTACGTCCCTGAGTCAGTTCGGCATGAATATACTTTTGATCCCCTCAATGGATAACCGAGGGCCGAATATCCAGTCTGTGCCCTCTGCCATGATGTGTGTCCCTGAGTCGTGCGTGTCGTACAACCAGCTGGTGCTGTTATTCCAACAATTACTTTATTTACTTGTAAAGCTAAATATATAGCTTTTTATAAAGCTATAAAGGAATTTATATATTTATATAACTCTTTTTTATATATATATAATAACTTAAGGTTAAATATAACGTTAAATAAGCTTATTATCTTAATAGATAATAAGGTAGTATAACGTATAATAGAAAACCTAGAGCTTTATAAGAAATCTAAACATATAGATATAAAATATTACTTTTCTAGATAAGCTATTTATAATAATTAAGTCTCTTTATACTATATTTATATAAAGAATAATATAGCAAATATATTTACTAAATTTGTTAATAAAGAAGTATTTAAATACTTTATAGAGACTATAAATCTTAATAAAAAGGGGTTTTTACTTAAAGAAACTATAAATAATAAAGATATATTTTCTAAAAGGAAAGTAATATAGCTTAAATACTAAGGTTTCTTTTTTATAAAAAAAAATTTCTTTAAAGGTTTTTAACTATAACTATAATTATAACTATTTTTCTTATAATTTTCCTTATATAAGGTTTTTATAAGTTTTTATATAAAGTAAGTTATATCTATAACTTAGATATAACTTAAAGAGGAAACTAAGAATTAAGAAGTAAAATTCTTATAATTCTTATATATAAATCTTTTTATAACTTTATAACTAAAAGTCTTATAAATATATAGTTATTTTCTTTAGATTCTTCTTGAAAAATAACTTATAAAAGTATATATTACTATATATAACTATACTAATACAAACTACTATAAACTAATATAGTCTACTACATATAAACGCATATACTTCTAAGCATTATACATACCGGCGCTTATGCCTATCTATAGGCATATACAGGCATATATATACATATATAAGAAACATATAAGTACCTCTTAGCGCTTAGATATTGAAACTGCGTGGGATAAAGGAAGCCAGCAAGTGGGCAGTTGACACACAAACCACACCAAACACCAAGGTCCCAGTATCGTCACGAGTGCACCTGGAGTGACCGATTACCCCAAGTGACTACCCCAACGCCTAGACCGTGAGATACTACTCTTTTCAGGTCCTCCTTGGCCTGATCAGGGCCATGAGCAAACCAGAAAAGTGTATCCTTCACGTCTTGCAGTCTGTTCGGATTTGCCCTTGTTGCTAAGTGGTACGCATGTGTGTGTCGTGATCTCTGGAGGAGGAGGATACCCTCCTAGACCTTAGAGGTCTAGTCAGGCCTAAGGAAACAAAGCAACAGTCACTTATTACACGTCTTGTTTAGATATCAAAGTGATGAATTCGTCCGTGTCTGTCTAAGTGCCTGTCTAAAGATGTCAAGCTTCTCTGTCTGCTTCGTGATGAGATCCCGATCTCTGTGATAGTATCTGACTAGAGCCCCCTTTTGTACTTGGAAGGGTCCTGCTTAGTCACATCTGATCAGGCCTGTGATTGTGTCTGCAGGCTGATAAAAGGAAAAATGAAAACGCGAAACCCTGCCCCTTTCCAATATACGCTTAGATATACGCTTAGATATACGCTTAGATACTATACGTATCTAAGGGACTTTTTATATAACTAAGAGATATTCCCTCTACTTAGACAGTTTTAAAGAAGAATAAAGAATAACTAAGAATAATAAAATCTTAACAGTTAATATATATATGTACCTTTTCTGTCTACCTTTATTCTTCTCTACTTTTCCTTGTGACTATTATAAATAACCCCTGTTATTCTTACTGTTTAGCTATTCTTTAAATTAACTAATTAAATTAGTAACTTAATTAAAGCTCTTAGGTTTAATTCTAGCTTAAGGTATATAGTCTTTGTTAGATATAAACTAGAAATAACCTTTAACTAGTAAGGTAAGATTAAATTATGATTTACTTAGAGCTATAGTAGTATAAAATATAGCGATAAGTGTAATGCTTACTTAGTAAGCCAGTCCCTCTATTCTGCTAAATATAGACTACTAGGTATAAGATATAGTTGCTTTAGAGTTATATTCCTTAAAATTCCCTTATCTAATGTGGTATGTCCCTTTATAAGGTTAAATTTTTGTTGTATAAAATAGAGGTATAAGTATAAAAAAAGATAAAGGTATAAGTGTTACCTTCTCTACTAAGCTAAGCTTATAACTAATAAGAATAATAGAAGGTTATTTAATAATAGTTATAAGGAAAAGTAAAGAAGAATAAAGTAAATAGAAAAGGTATATATATATATTAACTGTTAAGGTATTATTATATCTTTATTATCCTTTTAAAAACTATCTAAGTAGAGGGAATATTTCTTAGTTATATAAAAAGTCCCTTAGATATATATAGTATCTAAGCGTATATCTAAGTACTAAGAGGTACTTAGATGTTTCTTATATATATATATATATATATACCTATATATGCCTATAGATAGGTCTAAGCGTAGGTATATGTAATACTTAGAGGTATATACGTTTATGTACAGTAGTCTATAGTAGTTTGTATTAGTATAGTTATATATAGTAATATATACTTTTATAGGTTATTTTTCAAGAGGAATCTAAAAAAAAAACTATATATTTATAGGACTTTTAGTTATAGAGTTATAAAGAGATTTATATATATGAATTTAAAGAATTTTACTTCTTAATTCTTAGTGAATATATAGCCTATACTAATAGTACTAAGCGAGAAAAATATATAGGAGGGAAGGTTATAGAGGTCTTCTGTTAGAAAAGGCACGGGTTTATAAGTCCAACTAAGGGACTAGTAAAGTATAGAAAACACTTAAGGCAGTGGTAGTCTATCCACATCACAGCCCGGCTCTATTTAAGATGTAATTCAGAATATATGTATCTGCCTACGACTTCCGTTGTCGCTGCCAAGTTCTTGCGGAGCGCTTCCCATCAGCTCACGAGATATGTGTCGCAGCACTACATAGCCTTATCCCGAAGTTCACTTTGCCGCTTTGCTACCACGCTAATGCACTCCTGCCAATACTTTTCTCTGCCCC
The DNA here is from genome assembly GCF_022836535.1 of Colletotrichum spaethianum. NCBI lineage: Eukaryota > Fungi > Ascomycota > Sordariomycetes > Glomerellales > Glomerellaceae > Colletotrichum > Colletotrichum spaethianum. The sequence continues at coordinate 230,746 of NW_026054820.1, read as the reverse complement.
GGAGGCTTCCTGAACCCGTAGGTTCTTGACGCCCAAGCATAATTTCCGTCGGAAGAAACGGCCCATTGATCCAGAATTTCGTGTCTGCGGGCAGAGGAGGCCATTGCGTGCCGTATTCGTCGAACATTGCTTTCTCAGCAAGGAGGATGTCCTGCCAGATCTTGGGGATCCAGCCGTTGACAGCCAACACAACGTCTCCAAGGGTCACGTATGGCTTCCCCTTGGCCTCCACGTAGAGCTTTGGCGGCTGCTTGTATAACAAAAAAGGGTGCTCCTTGCACTCCTCGCAAATACAGTACTCGTTGGTGTCTCTGTCTTCGCTGCCAGGCTCAAAATCATGCTGCTCGGACATGATTTCGCATTCGCTCATGAATTCCTCCAGGTGGTCGACACAAACAGTCAAACCAGAGACAAGAGGGTATACGGCGGGTAATGATGCAATGGGATGAAAGGTTGTTGGCTCGTCGTTTGGCCCGAAGATGGCGAAAGGCTGCTGTCTTGCGAAGGCCTCGGGAGGGGGCGCAGTGATATCCAAGACCGCGATGTCGCGGAGTGGTCCGGGGACAGCCCACACAATGAGTCCGGCTTCTGGGCACAGGTGGTATGTTTCAAGATCTTCAGATCTCGGCAAGGTCGCCCCTTCGGTCACCTTGGACGGCTCGTAGATATGCTCTGTAGCAGGTGGCGTTTGAGCGGACATTGTGGGTACTTGGGATGGGCAATCGCTTTGGTGTCTGAAGCGTTCGACTGTGGCCGGCTGGTTGACTGTGGCACAACTTGGAAGAGTATGGTGCGGGCAGACATGAGCTTAAATGGGTACTACACGGATTAGTTCGGCTAACATTGACAGGGATATATAGGCATTATCCGCCCCAACCAGATTTTCTTTAGGTTGGTTCACCCCATATCCCTGTACGCAAGGGTAAAGCGGCTGGAATTTCAGGCACCCCAAAACAATTTCAATGCTTCCCTAACCACAACAATCAGTATCTCTGTCTCATCGACATCTGGCTGTATATCACAGGGCTGTGAAGGATACACATGCAAGTATGGATAGACGGTACCTCTGCGTGCCGCAAGGCGAGACGTAATCAAGGGGGTTTTAGGTATCAACGTGAAGTTCGGACACCCTCGTCTCATAGCATCACTCACTCCAGTAGGTGAGGTATGTTGCGTGCAAGAACAGAGTGTATGCGGTGATTAGAGAACCGAAATTATGTACAGGAAATTTCTATGCTCTCTATTATAGTCCTTTCACTCCCAATCGGCTGATTGAGTCCTGTTGGACGGGGTTAAGTCTCTGACCTGGACTGAGTGCGTTGATAGGAGCTCCTCCACGGTCACCTTGTTTGCCCAGTTCAAAAACTGGACGATATCCAGCGTGCTGGCGTCGACCTTGGTCACGTTGGTAGACCTTGCCACCTTCGGAATCACCTCACGGTCAACAGTCTCCGTTCCTGCATCGTTGATGATGACGCGGGCCGCAGGGTCTGAATAGCCGCCGTTAGACATTCTAAAGAAGAACATGGCAACCTTTTTGTCGTGCTGCGAATTTGGGATGTTAAAGGTGTTTTTCAAGGTCCAGCGAAGGCCGCCGTGTATCTGGCCTTGCCAGTTCTGCTCCCCATCAATTCTGCAGCCTTTACCGTCACCGATAGCTGCGCATCTAGTTTTGGTGGACTGGCTTTGGTGGTTGAGTCCGTCGCCGCCTTCGATCCATTTTGCTGCAGGGAACTCATCGCAGCTGTACTTGAGCCCCGAAGGCTCGCGGTTACCTCCGGTCGGCGGCTGCCAGGCTTTGATCGTTAGATCGACAGGGATGGAGGCGGGGGACTCGAGCTCGGTATGGTGCCACTTCCCCAAGTAGGCCGGATACTTCGACCTCATGACGGTCGGCTGATCGCTTTCAGGGCAGCTGTGAGAATCCTTCCACGGGGTTCCCTTCTGAGGGCAGACTGCTTCCCTGCGGTGTTCGTTTCCCCGGATCGGCACGAAGTCATAGGTGAAGGCGGTCGGCCAGTTGCGGTTCTGTCCAGCGGGCGAGTTGAGATAGTTGCGAGCGTTTTGACAAATTGCGGGCATCCAGTAGCAGTTGTACTCTAACCAGACAGCCTTGCCGCCGAATCCTACCACGTCGAGCCACGGCCCGGTGTTCTCGGGTCGCCATTTTGGTACGGGGTTACCACTCGTGCCGGCGTGCCACGTCCAGTCCTGGTTGTACTGGGCTTCCACCGGCATGAGATGCAGTGCGATGCCGAGAAATGCAATGATAAACCAGGACGACATGTTGCAATGGATTACAGTTGGAGAAGGAGTGGATTGCAGTTGGAGAAGGAGTGGATTGCAGTTCGAGAAGGAGTGGAAGGGTTTAAGTGGAAACGAATAGGCAAATAGTTGAGCTGCTGGTGCATGAGTGGGTGAAAAGCGAACCGATGGCATCATGGCGACTGTGAAAGACATATTATATACAGAAAACCTCAATTTCTTGCGAATATCTGAGGACGAACCATCCCGCCCGAGTGATTAGCCGCCGGTTTCCCTCATCACAACTATCGCCGTCTTGAAGCCAAGCCATGGGTCCCTTCCCGGGTATCCTCCGTCTTGGCTTTCTCAAAAAGGACCCTGTCGCCGCAACAGGGGGTTTCTGTCTCTCAATGCAACCTCGCACCAACAGCATGGATGCAGTCCTGACTAAATGGACCTCCATGTCGATACGGCCCGCCCTACTCGTGTGAATGCAACCTCGCACCAACAGCATGCAGTCCTGACTAGTGTAAATGGGACGGGCGACCTGTCGATACGACCCGCCCTACTCGTGTCAAAGTCCTCACATCTCAGAATTAAGTCAACCACCAAAGTCTAGAATATGGATCTTCATATTACTGATAATTGACCCACCATGTATACCCTCAGGCCTGTGACTCCACCTTGGCTGGCTCAGTCCCTGCTTCTCCTTGTACCCTTGTTTTGCTGCCTGATGGCACAATGCGATGGCCATGGCCTGTGAAGACAATTCTCATGCTCGGGTCAATTTTAGTCTGATACGGCTTTCCCCGTCGTCGCGTTTTTCAAGGAGCTGTCTCTTTCCAGTATTTTCCAAACTCCCTTCAGCTTGCGAGCAGAGCATCACACATCGAATCTCCAAACTCTGTTCATGTCTCAACGACAAACACTTCTAGACATGGGCTCGTTTTCAAAGTTTTTCGTAGTTGCTGGATGTCTCCTGGTTCTGCCATTCGGGTCTCTGGCAGACGACTGCCAACCTCACACATGGAAACGCAGCGCTCTTGGGGATGTTAGTTGTCGGTACACAACTCAAACATCAAACATTGTCGACGCGTCCTTGTGTTCCGAGTTCGCAGCTCTGTACCGCATCGATCTGGAACAGTTCATGGCTCTCAACCCGGACCTTGACAGTTCTTGCTCCAACATCCAACCCAAGACGGAGTACTGCGTGAGAGGACGTAAGTTGTGTCGGTTGGGCAGATTTCCCGTTACCTCACATGAGTTCATCTTGGCCGATGCTAACTGCCTCCAAGTCGTTAGGAGTACTTCCCCCTCAGAGGACGGGTATTGTGGCCAGGCCCACGGAAATGCTACATGCGCAGGCACGGAGATGCCGTGCTGCAACGGACTGACTGGGAAATGCGGTAGCTCCAGGTAAATCTCGACTGCATTCAATCGGTTCTTTTTCTTTCTTTCGATCTTCGTTTTGAGACACTGATGGGTAGGCTGCTGACATCAACACAGCAACGAATGCGGCCTCGAGATCTGTGACTATCGTTTCTCTAGTGGATGCACGGCGGTTCCGCAGAACGCTGCATCCGTTCTTGACGGCAACGCGTGCTGCAATTCTCAAGGGAATTGCGGCAGCGGGCCGGAGTTCTGCGGCATGGATGTCTGCGAAAGCGGCAACTGTACCATTGATGTCTTCGAGATGCCTGTTATTGCCGCCGCGAGAGGGTCTCTTCCCTGGCTGACTGGCACGACAACCGATGGTACATGTGGCGGCCAGGGCAATCGTTCCTGCGACGTGGTGTTCGGGAGGTGCTGCGGCCCCGATGGCTTCTGTGCCTCAGATGCGAAGGCTTGCGGTGAAGGCTGGTGAGTCTGAGAGACCAAGTCCTTGACTAACATTTTCTCGTGAAGAGCTTGACTGAGCTAACGACATTGTATGAAGCCAACCCGAATTTGGACAGTGTTCGTGATTTTGGCTGGATGGCTTGCCGCATCACTCCATTTTCCATCATTTTGAACGAACGTGGGGGAATTTCGTGATTTTGATGAGGTGTTTACAAAAGAGTCAGAGCAGACGCTGTACCAGAAAAGAAAAACCCCAAAAACAATAAATCTACTTTTATTGCCCACTCTCTGTAACTACTCTTCTTCTGTTGGACACTTGGTTAGATCGTATGTGCACCGCAGAAACCGGCGTTTAGGGCCTACGTCGCGAATAATGTACCAACTCCTTCATCAGCGGCAGTATTACAGTCCGAAGTCATAGACCTTGTGTTTCTCAGGCTTGAATACTGGTGCAGTTGAGACACCCTGATGTTCGACAGTCTTCTTACCGTGGAATTAAAATTTTAGCTCAAAGGTATGGAGAAAGTAGTTTCCGTTGACCTCGGATGATACCGTCGGCGTCTGAGCCCAACGGCCCCACGACGCGGACTCAGATGTCAAATTGTCTGCACGTCCATCTTGGACGCTCGGTAAGCGCGATTAACCCATCGAAATAGTTCCAACCAGAGCGCGATTTAACCAGCCATTCTGCCTAACCATGTCGGTGGTGGGACAACGGAACGGTCGTGCATTTGCCGTCCCCCTACCATGTCGTCGTCGGTCGGGCCGGCTGCGGCGATGTGTCAACGTCTGTCATCTCATTTCCAGAAGTCCCCTGAACCAGGCCTTTGGGTTTGTGCGGCGAAGCTCTCGGGACTAGCATTACACGATTCAGAATATCGGGCTAAAACCAGAAAGAGAAAGTCGTAAATGAATGAAAATCATTGGAGGCTGAAAGTATGGACTGCATCTTGGCATTGAGGCATAGACGAGCTTTTCGGAGAGTCTTCCGACCTGTGACCGGGGCCAGGACCAACAGCTTCAAAGCCCTGTCTGCACACGGAAGCACCAACAGCTTGAAAACCCTGTCTGCACACGGAAGCGAGGCCGGGCCCTGCACGAGCAACATCCATGTAACCCATCAACCCTGGCATACCCGGGCTCTAGCCGTCAGACCTCACAAAATTCAAAATGCTTGCACGTCCATCACCCGCTCCGCACCCCCCACATCTAACCAGTGAGTGGGCAATGTTGGTCGACGACGGGCTGGGCAGGGGGAGCCTGATTTAACTCATGGCCGGCATGAATCGGGACGGGCTGAGCTAGGGTCTTATTGCCACCTGAGAACTACCTCCCTTGAATGGAGCCGTGTAGTTACTCACAACGTCGTGAGAAGTTCTGTTATGGGCCTGGAATCCCATAGACTCGACGAGCAACACAGCCAACATCGTACCATGATTCCCGGATGCGGGTCCTGCCAGGCAACAGCAGGGTTTTCTTCCTTTTCATGCTTTGGCTCGGATATTGTTCCCCGTCTCTTATATTGGCCAACCATATGCCCACTCTTGAAGGTCTTCCTGAATGGGCACGATCAGGCCCGAACTACTTTCTGACTTTGGTCTTTATTATGACAGAAAGTCAACATTGAAGGTGATTTCCAAGGTGCTCTTTTCATACTCCTGGCGCGAGTGCCATCCATCACTCTTTTTTCTGAGAACATACCGACTGCTCGTGGACCCAACCTCTGGCTGAGTGATTTGGTCGTGAGCAGCCATGTTGCCTCTTTATTTTGTGGCCATCCTACTATGGTTGGGATGTGCCGAATCGAAAGCTGTTTTTGCCCATTTCATGGTGAGTTGGTCTATGCCATTTGGTACCCCTGAAAAGATTCAATTCTAATCTAACACATCGGTGACTAGGTTGGAAACACGGAACACTATGGCGATGCAGACTTCTCGAGAGAGATCTCACTGGCCCAGCAAGCCCACATCGACGCTTTTGCTCTGAACTTCGCGTACGGAGAAAAGACAAACGACCTGTCGCTCCCCGTCATCTTCAACGTAGCCAACCGCCTCGGCTTCAAGCTCTTTTTTTCTTTCGACTATGCCGGCAACGGCAGCTGGCCCCAATCCGATGTCATCCAGCTCATCGAGCGGTACGCGTCAGAGCCTTCCTACTTTAGACACGAGGGCACCAAGCCCCTTGTGTCGACATTCGAAGGGCCCAAGGCGGCTGACGACTGGAACCTGATCAAGGAGCGAACGGGCTGCTTCTTCATGCCATCGTGGTCCTCCCTGGGGGCTAAGAAAGCATTGCGCCCCGGCGTTGCCGACGGTCTATTCAGCTGGGCGGGGTGGCCGGAGGGTGCCAACTCCATGGACACCGTTATTGACCAGTCTTATCGCGAGTTCCTCGACGGGAAGCCGTACATGATGCCTGTCAGCCCGTGGTTTTACACCAATCTTCCCGGATACAACAAGAACTGGCTTTGGCGCGGCGACAACCTTTGGTATGAGCGATGGGTCACAGTTTTCGACTTGCAACCCGAGTATGTCCAGATCATCTCGTGGAACGACTTCGGCGAGTCGCATTACATTGGACCCTTGAACGACAAGGCCTATGTTGCCTTTGATGTGGGCAGGGCGCCGTTCAACTACGTCAAGAACATGCCTCACGACGGATGGCGGCTCTTCCTGCCATATCTCATCGACATGTATAAGAGCGACATTGCCACCATCACCGAAGAGGGGGTCGTTGGCTGGTACAGACGGACGCCGGGATCCGCCTGCGCAGCTGGCGGCACCGTGGGCAACACCGCGGCTCAGCTGCAGCTGGAGATGCCCGCCTCGATGTTGGCGCAGGACATGGTCTTCGTGTCCGCGCTGCTAACCAAGAACGCGCTCTTGACCGTCACTATCGGTGGCAAGCTATCCACGGCGTCATGGAGCGTCATTCCACCCGACGGCATCGGCCTATACCATGCCGCCGTCCCTTTCGATGGGAGGACCGGAGACGTCAACATCCGCCTTCTCAGGGACGGCAACGCTGCCTTGGAGTTCACTGGTGCATCCATCACCGGAAGCTGTCCCGAGGGCATTCAGAACTGGAACGCCTGGGTGGGCAGCGCGTCCAAATCCACAACGCCCACGGTGCCGACTAAGCGTGTCTCCGAGCTCCAATGCCAGAAGGGGTGGTCCAAGGACGCACACAACCTCATGTGCAGCTACACCTGCCGGCACGGATACTGTCCTCCCGGCCCTTGCACATGCAGCTGGCTCGGCACAGCGGCGAAGTTCGAAGACCCGCCCGTTGGTCTCATTGGGTTCCCCGGGCCCGGCATGCTGTGCGACTACCTGGGTCTCTGCAGCTTTGCCTGCGACAACGGCTTCTGCCCTGCTCCCTACTGCTTCCCGGATCCTAGCCTGGAGGGGAAGTGCGTGATACCCGTCGACCCGCCTGAGATTGAGGAGGACGATGATGACGACGACGACGAGTACGACAATGACGACCTCATCTGGATCGACCCAAAGATCTGGGACATGGACCAGCCCCGGGTGACTTGTCAACCGCCATGCACCCTAGTCTTGCCTCCGTGGACTAAGCTGCCCAAAACCACAATCAGCTATCCGGTCGAAACCCGCTCTGACAAAACCATCACACACCCTCCTCTGACTACCAGCGAATACGAGCTCTCGACGGTCATAGTGAAGCCCGAAACGACCTTCCCCGTCACGATCAAGCCAGAAATTAGCAGCACCAAGACATGGAAACCCGTCACTTACACCGAGAACGGCACGCCGCGGACATTCAGACCGACAGATCCGTACCCGCCACCCCCGGGCCCGACCCCGCCACCACCCCCCCCGTTCAAGCTTCCTGACCCGGTGGTGATCGAGAGCGGTCCTCCCGGCCCTCTCGTCAGCCAATGCGCCTTCCCGGCCCTCGGCTGCCCGCCGCCTTTGTTGGACGAGGACGATTCTGACGGGGATAGCGAGTATGATCCCCAAGACGGGGACGACGACGGAAGCGAGGAAGAGGGCAGCTGTGAGCTGCTGCCTGGCACCGGAAGCGGAGACGGCGGCGGCGGTGGGAACGGCGGCAGCGGCGGAGGCAGCGGCATCACTCCCCTAGAGTCCCCGAGACCCTCTGAGAACAAGAAGCACTGCTATGGAAGTGGCCAGGTCGTTGGGCGGGACGCGCTGGCTTCTGCTGCTGACTACTTCTGCACCAAGGTGACGGAGGAGTACAAGAACCCCCTCGGGGGCGGCTCCCTCATTGAGTACGGAATTCTCTTCAGGGCCATCATTAATTTCAAAGTAGATGTGTCGGTCGAAGTGAAGAACGGTTGCAGTTGGAGGCCGAATAAGGAGGAGTGCATCAGGTACACGAATGTGCCTCTGGACAGCTGCGACTGCAGTGGCACGGCTTTCAAGTATGGCGGATGGGTGGAAAACAACTGCGTCAAGTTCAGGGTCGACCCTAATTGGACTTAGTATAGCTGCATTTCAGCCTGAGCTGCAATACAGGTCTTGTTTTCAGCGGTGCATTGGCTTTGTGAACTTTCCGCTGGAGGTGATATCCATCTCTTCCGTTGACTGAAACAATTGCGGATCATCCTCGAATGCGAACGAAATTAATTCATCATCAACTAAGGCTAGTGTAATCGGGGTCTTTCGCAGATGGGTTGAGGAAAAGAAGTCGCGGACCAACAAAACAGTCTAAACCGAGGCCGGAAATATATTATTATTTAAGTTCACTGGACGGTGATAAAAACACCACTACTTAGATTCGCGCTACCCTCCTTCTCATAAGTGGTATTTATAAGGGCCGGATTATTATTTTGGTCGGTAATGACCAGCAAATACCTAGTGTTGTATGTAGGTATCTTTAGTTGTTTTCCGGTTGTTGCTTTTTTGGTGTTAGTACCTAGGTTGTGTGGTTTGGGTCGATTGAGGCTCACGATGTTTGGTTCAGTCGGATGCGACTGGAGGGCCGGAGTCTAGCCGCGCCAAACCTTGAACTTGGTTTTGGACAACACACAGGCCCACAAGGTCAGTGACCTTTTCATTCTACAACTCCACACAGTCATTCAAGACGGCCAAGGTAATATCCAGTTGATGACGTGAATATTCCGAGTCTTTGACTCAAGTCGTACACTCGTGGCTACATAGGAATCAGGGGAGATATCCAAGTGAACAGATACAGACGGATCAATTGTTATAGACTACTACCAACCTACTAACATATGCCCAATCTCTGAAGGCACGGAACTTGGCGAAACGTCTTCCACGACGCTCAATCAAACCTTGCTGGTGGCATGCTCCGTCTCCTCGACATCGTCCGGACCCTCCCCCTTCCCAGACTCGTTCATCCGGACATTCGCATCCTCGCCGTCAAAGATGACGGCAATCTCCTCGAGCGCCTTGCCCTTGGTCTCGAGGAACCAGCCGTACGCCACGAAGCTCTCGACGGCCAGGATGGCGACGTACACGATGTAGAACCGCCAGCCGATGTTCTGGATGCCGATCGGGTTGACGTACTGGTTCACGAAGACGGCAGCCTTTGTCGCGAAGACGTACGTCGCCATGCCCTTGGCGCGGATGCTGAACGGCAGGATCTCGACCGAGTAGGCCACGGGCAGCGGCGAGAAGGCGATGCAGTAGAAGACCTGGTACAGGAAGATGAGCGCCAGGACGGCGATGCCCGCCGACGAGGCGCTGGTCTCGGCGAAGCGCGCCGACGCGATGGTCCACCCGATGAAGACGGTGAGCATGCCGATCGTGGAGATGCGGAAGAGCGGGCGGCGGCCGACGCGCTCGACGAAGAAGGCCGTCGTGAGGGCGAGGCCGAAGTTCCAGATGTTGAGGAGGCCGTTGAAGAGCGCCTGCGTGGTCTTGTCCGTGATGCCGACCGTGTCCATGATGCGGGAGAGGTAGTAGGCGATCAGGCCGTTGCCGGACCACTGGGACATGAAACCCATGCCTTGGATGGTCAGCGAAAATATCAAGTTGTCTGGGACTGGATGGTGCTTACAAATGACGAGGAACATGCGGTAGCGGTTGCCCTTGGTCTGGACCATGGACTTCCAGGTGGTTGCGCCGAGTCCTGCGGCATCTCGTCAGCCCTTTGTCTAACAGGCAGGTCACGGGGGGTTTTCATCTCACTCTTCTCGTTGTCGATGGCGTTCCTAATCTCCTCGTACTCCAGCCTGACAAGCTCCGTCTCCTCACCCTCGCCGTGGTATCGCTTCAACGCCTTGAGCGCCTCTTCGTCGCGGTCCTTGGAGATGAGCCAGCGCGGGGACTCTGGGAGGAACCAGACGGCAGCGAGCTGGACGACGCTGGGCGCCATCTGCAGCAGGGACGGGATTCTCCAGGACCATGTGCTCGGGATCGTGCGGGTGCCGAAGGTAATCCACGCGGCGCAGATGCTTCCGATGTACTAACTGTCGAAGAAACAGACGTTAGCCACATATATCCAGGCATCTTGATCATTTGAAAGAACGGGATATAAGAGGACGTACCAGGTGTTGCAGATGGCCGTGATAGTCACACGGTCCTTCGGATGCGACAGCTCACTGACTAGACTCGGTGCCGAGGTAGTCGCAAACGACAGCCCGAACCCGAGAATAAACCTGCTAACAACAAACATGGCAAACGCAGTACTCTCACACTGCAGAATAGCACCGACGATCATGATGCAGCTGCCGACGGTGATGCCCCATCTTCTCCCGAACCGGTCCGCGACCCACGGCGCGATGGGCGTCGAGCAGATGCTGCCGAGCGACATGACGGCGCTCATGAGCCCCAGCACGGCGCCGCGCGGGTTGTCGAAGAAGTCGTCAAAGTACGACACCGTCTGCAGCGAGTTCATCATCGATCCGTCGTAGCCGCTCGTCGCGTACGAGACGACGGCCGCCGGGAAGAGGAGGAAGTACAGCCGCCGGCGGGCCGCGGAGGAGTACCACGCCGGCGACTCCTGGGCGAGCTGGGCGATGCGGGAGGGCTGGTAGGTCTCGCCGGCGGCGGCCGGGCCGCCCTGCTTGCGGGCGCGGCGGGCTTGCTGGTCCTGCCTGGGGGCGGGGAGGCGCTGGCGGAGGAAGTCCATGGTGATGGATGTTGATGAAGGGGACCCAAGAGACGACGTTGGGATGCGAGTATCCCAGGGGTGGGAGGGAGTGATGGAGGAGAGAGGTTGACTCGAGGGGTGGAGAGCTGAAAGAGCCGTTACCAGAGAGTCGGGATCTCGCGTGTTCTTATATGCGCTTGTCTCGTATGTGGCACGATGCTCAAGGGAACGGCGTGTTTTCCCGAAAATCTGGTCTTGTCAATGACGCGGAGTTGCACACTCAACTCGGGGATATCGAGGCCGTTCGGGAGATGTCGCCATTGGCGCGGGAACTCCTTAGCCTGTATCTCTTCCTGTCCCGAGACCGAACCGTAGACCTGGGAACGCTTCTCTCTGTCAGACTATTGCCGGCTGAAGAGAGGCACAAAGACGACAAGGGGGGCAAAGTCGTCGACAAGTCGGATGATGGGATGCGGAGAAGCAACAAGTGGGGGACGATCCGGGGGCTGGGGTAATGGTCAAGTTGGTCCCCACACGAAGGACATCATGGGACGAGGCCGTTGATCACTCGGAATCCGTCTCCGTGGGGAAAACCAGGCGATGGACGGTCGAAGACAAACACTCGTCTGACTCGGTGTGCTTCCGTGAATGTGGGAGGACTGAGGGGCACAAACAAGAGTTGCCGAGAATCAGCAACAAGAGCCACGCCGAGACTTTGCTGGAGTTGTGTAGCGTCGGAGATGCGTGTGGAGAAAACGTCTTTGGATCAATCCACATTCCTTCTTTAGGAGAAAGAAACCCCCTTTTTGTTGCGAGTTGACGAATCATGACTCGTCGGGGCATCTAAACTCTTCCCCCGACGCTCCTGCGGGTCACTTCGGGGGATCCAAAATCTTGCCCCTGGCGTCATCTCTTAGTCGAGTCTTTCTCAACTGAGCAGACTCTAGCAACCTTCATTTCTTGTTATTAACGGTCCTTTGGTTCTCCATGCGGGGACTTTAGCCGGAAACTGTTGGTTTTGGGGGAGAGTCCGACTCTGCCCCGACAGGAACCGGCCGCGTTTTCCTTCGCCTCGGCAGCGCGTATGTACGAGACACGAGTCTTTTCTTCCGAATCATGCTGGATAGTGGTTCCAGACGTCATGGGGATTGTGGGACGCATGCGAAGGGACCCCGCAACCCCGGCGACGACTGGATGGAGAGCTCGAAGCTCGGGGTTGTTTGTTTCTCCAACGTGGTTTACTCTGCACGTATTTAGGAGCTGGAGCTATCCTACCGGTCGACGATTGACGACGGCTTTCCGTACTGCAATCATCTCCTTCTTTTCCCTGTTCTTACGCCCGGTTGAGCTCTCGATCGCACGCCCATAATGTCTACAGGAATCTTGAGAACGTCCGGCCCCGACATCGTCGATGCGGCCGGCAACCCGGTGCGCCTCCGCGGGGTAAGTCGTTCGCATCACGAAACCGAATCCCTTTCTTCATCCGTGACTCTACTGACCAATCCCTCCCTCCCCCGCAGACGGCCCTCGGCGGCTGGATGCTCATGAAGTAATAAGACTACTTTTTAATTAATAAAAAGACCAGATCACTGTTACTAAAAAGGTGGTAAAGGCTGTAACAGGGAATAAAGAGAATAGCAAGTAAGTGATAAGACTACTTCTCGACCGGTAAGGAGACCAGATCACTATCACTAAGGAGGTTTTCGTTACTGTTACAACCTATGGCTAGGACCAGGTTTTAGACTTCTTATCTCAGAAAACCGGTTACATCCCTTTTAAGGATAAATAGCGTTATATCGCACGGTTTTATTACGCAGCGACAGCCGGGGATGTTCAGGTTATCGAAGGGCTCTTACAGGAAGGCGTGAAGCCAGACACAAAAAACGTCAGAGGAGTAACGCCCCTATGGAATGCAGCTAACTTTGGGCACAACCCAGTCGTTAAGGCCCTGGCGCATAGGACAGACGTTAATGTCAACTCGAGGTCAGTTTGGGGTAGATCGCCTCTTTTCTGGCCAGCTAGCCGTGGTGATGAACCAGTTGTGGCTACTCTGATGCAGGCTGGTGCAGATCCGGCCATCATGGACTGCGATGGCGATACGGCGATCAGTATGGCAAGAAAGAATGGACACAAAAGGATTGCTAAGATGCTCGAACGGTCGCGATAGAAGAGACTAGTTTAGAATCATGGCATAACGTTAATAGATACTACGGTGATCGCCCCGAGCTAGCCATCTCCCAGTTTAACTGTCCCCTTATTGATAGCATTACCGATAACGATCGCTTCATCCCTCTCGCCGTGTCCATCATCCCGCGAAATAGCTCACACAAGCACCAGCGGCTCCACGAAATAACCAAACAACGGACCGACTCAGCCTCACCCAAAGAAGCCCAAATGCAACGTAAATCAGCTCGTACCCGCCGTGTCGGTCATCGACCTGAAAGCCATACCCGACCCGCCGAACAGGACCAGCGCTTCTCCATCTCACGGCTCAGCGTCCCCACGAGCGCCAGTGACGGGCGCCAGCCTATACCTGGCGGAAGCAGCAGACCGAGGACCTGCAGGCCGCCAAGAACGCCGCCGAGGCCCGCAACAAGGAGCTGCAGCGCCAGCATGCCGAGAGATTATGGCGGCATCAACATAAAAGAAAATAGGACGCATTGCCAGTCCAGACAAGAACGCGACTTAGGAGAAGCAGGGCAGTTGAGCAATGATGTTGTGGGGGAAGCGTTGCGAGGAAAGGCAGATGGCACCTTGACGAGGAGACCAGATCACCATTACTGAGGGCGTGCTGAAGGCTCCAGCGGGGAACTATGGGAATGGCGAGCAAGTGATGACACTACTTCTCGACCGACGAGGAGACCAGATCATTATCACTGAGGAGGTATTTGTTACTGCTGCAACTTGTGGCCAGGATCGCGTTTTAGATTTCCTATCCCGGAAGACCGGTCATATGCCTTGTTGAGGCTCGAGATGGTAGTGCGCGCAAAGTCCTGGGGCTGGCAGGGCTGGTGATGCCGTCCCGCTACTAACATCTCGTGACCTCCTTCGTTTAGGCAAGCGACGATCACGGCTCTCGTAGCCGTCTTCGATTCCCCTATGACCTCGTTTCCTCTAGCTGGTGATGGCATCACCAACTTATGAGGATGGGATAGGAATCGTGAAAACTTCTGTTTGAGGCTCAGCCAAACTGAATGGATGAATGGATGGATGGATGGATGGATGGATGGATGGATGGATGGATGGATGGATGGATGGATGGATGGATGGATGGATGGATGGATGGATGGATGGATGGATGGATGGGTGGACGGGCTGGATAGATAAATAAAGTACTGAAGTGGGTCTTTGATGATTACTAATTTTAGTATTAACCGCTATAATCTTATTCGCTATCAAGCACCCACTAAACAGGCAACCGAAACACGTTTCGCGAATCAGCACCTGTCGAAGTACGTCAATTGATAGGATATCCTTGTTGTGACTATTGCTTGTGTATTGGCTATTGTGTGTGTGTGTGAGTCCCCTCTTCCGGCGGACCCCCCCCCTTTGCCTAGTACCAAGATGCACGTGCCATCGGATTTTGCGTATTTGGCTGGCGAAATCCGTCCAAGGTATGTATCCGTCATTTTGCCGAATTGCCCCACTTTCGTTATGCGCGCAGCCACATTACCCACTTCAACACACCCTCTCAGATTAAGGCTATTCGCAGACTTAATCTAGCAACTTAAATAGGCAACTACCTCTTTCTTATAACTTCCTAATTAGTAATATCTCTTTTTAGTTTTCTTATATATATATAGTAATTTCTATAAATATTATTAAAAGGGTCCTAGACTTATCTTATTAAAGTAGTTAGTTAATAGGTTTATTATTTTCTTTTAACTACGTTTTAATGCCTAAGATAATAACTTAGGCTAGAGCTAGTAGAAAAGGGCAGGGTTTCGCGTTTTTGTTTTTCCTTTTATCAGCCTACAGACACAATCACAGGCCTGATCAGACGTGACTAAGCAGGACCCTTCCAAGTATAAAAGGGGACTTTAGTTAGACATTATTACAAAGGCATCAACATCTTATCACTAAGTAAACAAATAAGCTTAACATCTTTAGATAAGCACTTAGATAAATATAAATAAATTTATTACTTTAATATCTAAATAAGACATATAATAAGTAACTATTGCTTTATTTCTTTAGGCCTAACTAGACCTCTAAGGTCTAAGAGGGTATTTTTTTTTTAAAAGATTATAATATATATATATATATTACTTAATAACAAAAACAAATCTAAACAAACTATAAGACGTAAAGGATATACTTTTCTAGTTTACTTATAGCCTTAATTAGGCTAAAGAGAGCCTAAAAAAAGTAGTATCTTACAATCTAGGCGTAGAAGTAGTTACTTAGGGTAATTAGTTACTCTAGGTATACTTATAATAATACTAGGACCTTAGTGTTTAGTGTAGTTTATATATTAACTGTTTACTTATTAACTTCTTTTATTTTATATAGTTTTAATAGTACCTTATAATAAAATTAAATTATTAATCTTTTTATTATTTTATTTTAATTATATAATAAATCTAATATTAGTACCTTAAAAATAGCTTTAATTAATAAAATATATTATTAACAAAATATAAAGAAAATAATATCTTTAACTTAATTAGACTTAGTCTTAGACGTAGAAGTAAGCCTAACCCTAAGAAACTATAATAGATAAGACCTAAGAAAAGTAGAATTCTCTAAAAAAACAAAGAAATAAATAACTAGTTATAATAACATAATATAACTAAATAAACCTTCTATATAAATAATCCTTTTATAGATAAGTACTAAATAAACCTAATTAAAAAAAAAAGCTTATAAAATATAAAATAAAAAAAATAATAAAATAAAAATAATACCTTCTACTAAAATTAGTAAACTAAGAAGTTCTCTTAGTATAAATTATAGAATAATTATAACTATAAACTAAGCCTAAAACCTCTTAAAAGCTTTTTATTATATAAGCCTTAATCTAATCAGGTTTAATATTATACTATTAATAAAGACTAAACGTTTTAGCGTTAATAGATTAGCAGTAATAAAAATTTAATATTTTTTTAGGATTAGCCTAGACTTAATAAGTACCTCTTTTAGAAACTTAATTGAGGATATAATAAACTAATACTTTATAAGAATATATAAAATACTACTTTTAAGTCTAATTAAGTTAATAGATTAAGCTAAGTAATAACTTTAAAGAGATTTTATATATAATACTTTAAGATTAATTTAAAGTAATTAATACTATTTATACTTCTTATAATTAACTTACTAAAATATTAATAATATATCTAAGCTAACCCTATTAATAACTAACATAAAGTAGCTTAAAGGTCTAACTAATTAAGTCGCCTTATTTACTAGTAAAGCTTTCTAGAGTTACTAAGGCCTTAATAATAATATAAATACTAAGTCTAAGACTAGTCCTAAGATTCCTAACTTTAGAACTACTAAAAGAAATAAAAGTAAAGACCTAAGCTTAAGCTATTAGTAGTACAAAAGGAGTCCTAATTAAACTAATAAAAATATAAGCTTTTTCCTTAATCTAGTATTAGACTCCTTTATTATAATAAACTTCTAGGCTTAATAACTCTTAATAGTAAACCTATTATCAATAGTTAATATAAGTATAACTAAGGACTAAGGGTCTATTAAGCCTAATTAAAGCAAAACAAATAACCTGTATTAGTTAACTATTAAGATGTTACTACTAAACACTAAAAGGGCCTCTATTTTTAATAGCTATAATATTACTAATTTCCTTAATAAATATAAAGCCTTAACTAAGCTTACTAATTACTTTAACAAAAAAAAAACAAAGTATTACTATAGTACTTACTTAATAAACATTAAGTAATAATAAAAATTAAGGCTAAAAAAGAGACTTAGTAAAAACTAAATAAGTTCTTTTTTAATATTTATAAATAACTTAATAAAAAGGTTATTTTTTAACTAAACTATTATATTAAAGACCTTATAAAAAAAAACTTAATTAAAAATAATAACTTAATAAAAACTATAACTTTATTTTAAAAAGTTAAAAGTATAAAAAAAAAAGTAAAGGCTAAAAGGAAACCTATAATAAGTACTTAAAAGCTAATTAAGCTTTTTACTATATAATTTTCTAAAAACATAATTATAGTAGTATCCTTATAAATAAGATTTTCTTTTATTAATCTATTTAAGAAAAAAAACTTTAATGCCTTTAAAAAAGTAATACTTATATAAGTAAAACAAAAGTTAAGATATAAAGGTTATTACAAAAATTCTAACACTTTTACCTTCTTTTTATTAGCTATTATTCCTTATTCCTTAAAATAGCTTTCTAGCCTTAATTAAGTTAAAAGTATACTCCTTAAGAAGTCTATTTTTAAAGATATTAAAGTTATAACTAATCCTACTATAAACAAACTTTTAAAAACAATAATAGCCTTTACACTTACTGTAAAAGCTAGTTTTAAAGCCTAAACTATCTCTAATAGTTAACTTATAGTTATATATAGTTATAATATCTTTATATCTAGTCCTCTATAGCTATATATACTACTAGCTTAACAACTATCATCCTTTAATAAGCCAGGTTTTATTCTAGGTTATCCTAATTAGTGTTAATATAATATATATAACTAAAGAAGATATTAGATATACCTATAACTTAAAAAGAACAAAGAGGCTAACTTAATTATATTAAACTATAACATCTATAAGTATAAAGTACTTTAAGGATTAAATATTAAAGTAAATAAAGTTTCTAATATTATTATCTAAGAAGCCTATAAAAACTACTAGCTTAACTAAGTTATTATTTTTACTTATATAATAAATAACACCTTATTCCTAGAAGCTATAAAAGCAATAAAACGTATAATTAACTAGGGTATTAGATATCTTTTTTAACCTAAGATATAGTACTACTTACTACTATATACCTAAGACGCTTAGGTAAATCTTATTAAATACGTCTTAGTATTTCTTAAGATATACACTAAAGTCTTCTTAACTTAAGGAATAAAAGTAAACATAATTACTAGGTTATTAAATATAATACTATAACCTATTCTATACTACCCTAATTAAGTAAGGCCTTATTTAGTATACTAAGGCTTTATTTTAAAAAATATATATTAAAAAAGAAATACTTCTAGTACTAGCTCCTAGGCTAAAGAAATAAACATTAATGCTTATACCTAGACTCCTCTACTAATACAACCTACTAGTCCAGTATACCCTAATTAAACCTATTAGACTCCTAAAAGTTCAAAGTCCTCTTTTATTCAAGCTATACTAACAAATAAACACACTAACTTTATACATAGTTTAAAATATACTTAAGAACCTACTAAAAAGGATTCTATCCTAAATTAACTAAAGATAATAAACTAAGTTATATCTACTTAAGCTATTACTAAGAAATTTAAAGAGAATATTACTATCCCTTTTAATATTATACTTTAAGTCTAGCCTTAGCTTAACCAAAATACAATAATAATAATACGCTAGATACTAGACAGCAACAAGTACTTAGACATCTACTTAGAGGCTTCTTTTAACCTGATTAGAGAGGTAAAACCATATAAAAGATCAGGAGCTTATAAAGTAATCAATAGATACAACAGAAATATCCTAAATCTTATAAGTAGAACTACTAAAGTTAAACTTATTAAGACACTTAACTTAACTACTATTAAGTCTATTATTCTACACTTTATAATACTTTACTTTATAATTAATATCTAAGTTAATAGTCTTTGCTTTAATTAGAATAACTTAATCAAAAGTATTATTAACAATAGTTTATAAATTAATATTATTTTAAGATTATATATAGATAAGTACACTATTAAGCTTATAACTACACTACTTAAAATAAATACTTTTAATCCTAATTTAAAACATATATCCTTTAATAAAACAGCTATTATACCTATCTAGGTTAAAGGCTACTATTTCCTAACCAGTATATTTATTACTAACAATAAAAGAATAAACAAACCACTTCTTCTAGGATCACTTTTTAGGTTCTATATATAAATTAACTATATATATAGCCCTAATATAATTATACTAATACTAACAACAAAATAAACTTATTTCTATATCCTAGCTATATTTCTAAAGTTTAGTAATCCTAAGAAGTTCTTAGATTATCTATTAAACTAAAACAACTATATAAAAGCTCTTAAAGACTATCTCTTTAATTAGACTAAGCTATATTAAGACTAAGAAAACTAGAGTCTAGTAATAGTACTAAGACTATTACTAAAAAGCTTAAAATTCCTAGATATAAGCTATAAAAAAATAATAAAAAAGTAATTTAATTATCTAAAAAAGAATCAGATTATCTAGTGAAAGTAGTATTAACTACACTTTTTACTTTAGCTATAGAGGACATCTGTAAAACTATAGCAAAAGTTAAAAGGTATAATAACAAGGGATATTCTTGCTATATTAAAAAGCCTAACCCGCTTTACATTAACACTAATCGTCTTAATCAGGCCTACTACCTTAAGGTTTACCTTAACTAGTTATTAGTAACTATTAAGAAAATAAAAGTAGAAAGAATTAGGAAATAAATAATTAAGTAATTTAATATAATTAATAAAAAAAGGACACTATTTTTTCTAAAGTAACTATATAGCTATATAATAAAGCTAATAAAACATTATTCTTAGCCTAATTAAACTAAATAAAATACAAAAGTATTTATTATATATAAGAAAAAAAATAAAAAAATATATCTAGTTAATAACTAACCATTAAACAAATTAACCCTTAATAGTAATCCTCTCTAGAAAGTTAAGAACCTAGCTAAAGCTAAAAAGATAATATAACCTAATAAGAGACTATTCTAAGGCCTAATTAGGCTTAAGTATTTAAGTATTAAGCTATATTCACGCCTTAAGCTAAATAGATTAATAGCTATTATAAATATACTAAGTTATCTTTTACCTTATAAAAAAGACCTATTCCTCTAAGTCCTTTTAAACCACAAAAATACTCTTACTTAAGACTTCTCTAAAAACGGTGCGCTTAACCTGAAAGTTACCCCCCTATAAGTGATTAGGACTATGCCTTATAAAGCCTAGTAAGAAAAAGGGATTCTAATACCTAAAACGCTTAAATTATAAGCTATAGACATTATCTAGGTATAAATTAATAAAGGTATCCTAAAAAAAGATTATAAGGCTATATAAAACCCTTAGTTTCTTATAAAAAAAAAGGATAGTTCCTTACGCCTAATTAATTTAGCTACTTAAATAAATAGGGTTATAATTTATAATACTTTTACTTCTCTAGGAGTAAAGAATTTCTTAAAAGACTTTAATATATACTAAATTCTCTTACTCTTAGACTTCTTCTCTAAGTATAACTAAGTCCCTTTAACTAAAAAAAACAGGGATTTAATAACGTTTACTATACCCCTTAGACTTCTATGTATATATACCTTACTATAAGGTAATACTAATTCTATAGTATAGTTTATAAGAGTTATTACTTAAATACTTTATAACCTTATACTATATTATTACTAGGCTTTTCTTAATAATATTATTATTAAAGAGCCTATAACTATATATAACAATAAGGAGCTCTCTAATTAAGCCAGTATTTAACGCTATATCTATAAACATATTCGCTATATTAACATAATACTCTTTAATATTAAGTTAATAAGCTATATAATAGCTAGTAAGAAATTACAATAGCTTTAAAGAATAGTTATTATTATTAGTTATATTTATAGTTCTAAAGGTTATTACCCTAATTAAGTAAACGTTATTAAAATTAAAAAATAAAAAGAATACAAAGATATTAGTAAAGTTAAGTTATTTATAAAGATAACTAAGTTCTATAGATTATAGGTTAACAAATACTTAGAAATCACTTTACCTTTCTAGAAACTCCTTAAAAAGAATACTATATTTACCTAAAGGCCTAATTAAATTAACGCTATAAATACCTTTAAGTCTAAACTAATAACTTCTCCTATAATCATTTTATTATCCTATAGCCTAAAAGCTAAGTTAATAGTTATTAATACAAATACAAGCCTATAAGGTTAAAGTATAATACTAAGTTAAATAATTAGTACTTAGAGGGCTATAATAAGATATGAAAATAGTATCTGGAGAAGTACTAAGTTAAAATACAACTTTAAAAAACTAAAATTAAAAGTAGTTTTAATAATATTAAAGAAGCTCTAAAACTATATCTATAGTATTAGATTTTTATTAAAAACTAATATATAAGTCTTAGTTACTTAGCTTAATAGAAGGTCTCACAATCTTCCTAACACTTTAATTACTAAGTAAATTACTTAAATATATCTTTTTAACTTTAATATTAAGTATATACTAAGAATAAAAAATATAGTAATAGATATACTATTATAAAAAATACTAAGGTTATCTAATATTAAGGAATATAAGAGCCTTAATCAGGTTAAAGATTTTATTAATGCTAACCTTTACTTTATTTAACTATATAAATCATTTAAAGGATCTAAATCTAGCATTTTAAAGACCTTTTACCTATATTAACTCCTTAAAGCATAGCTTTACCCTAATCAGTACTAGACTAACTAAACAAAACAAATTATCTTCTATCTAAAGACACTATTACGCCTAAATAGAATATTACTATATACTTTCAAGAATTTTAAAATAAAGGCCTAGTATTATCTTACTTAAAATAGCTATTTATACTACTAACTAATAAAAAGATACCTAATCCCTAGACGCCTTATTAATAACCTAAAAATTCAGGAAAACCTGATTAGGAACACACATATTAAATCAGGACACCAGGGACATAATATAACATTCTATTAGCTTTCTGTATCCTATATCTAGAAAGATATATACTAGAGGGTATAGGCTTAGCTTGTATTATACCTAGCCTATTAGAAGGCTTGATTAACCTAGATAAATAACTAGCATATTAGTATAGTCCTAAGGGAATTACTATTTATAAAGATATCTATTAATATCTAGTAGATTAGTTCCTAGGTACTAATCAAGAGACGTTATAATATAACAGGTTAGCTTAAAGTAAGAAGAGTAAGGACTATTACCTCTAATTAAGTCACTAACTTTATCTAAAAAGACTTTTTCTACTACTATAGTATCTATAAAGAAATAATTATTAATAATAAACTAGAAAGCAAAAGAACTATAGACTACTTAAATAAAAAATATAGTATTAAAAAAAGAGTTATATTAGTATATAACTTAAAAGTAAATAAGGTTAATAAACAAAGCTATAAACCTATTATATATACTATTTTAACCTAATTAAATAAAAGAAAAAGAGATTAAGAGAAGATTATACCTACTACACTATTTATAGACTAAACAATAGTCTATATACCAATAAGCTATACACCTTTCTTTCTAACTATAAAATATAAAGTAATTATACCTATTAAAGAATTTACTTTAACTTAAAGAGTATTAAACTAAAGATAAGTTTATAACCCTAATTAAGAACTTACTACTAGAATATACTCTTTTAAATAACTTAAAATTAATAAAGAGACTATAGCTAAAAATATAGCTCTTATAAAATAGAAATCTATAGATTACTATAACGTATACTATTAACACATAATATAATTAAAAAAGCTTTAGCCTAGTAATTTAGTTCTTATTTTTAATAAAAAACATATAATTAATAAATTAAAAACTAAAAAACTTATATACTATTAATAAGGCCTTTTATAAGTCTACTTTATATCTAAGAACTTAGTATTATACTACCTAAAGATACTTACTAATAACCTTATTACAAGGGCTATATACACTAAGAAACGTCTTAAGAGGTATATTAAGAATAACGCTAGTTTCTAAGAATCAGAGGATTCTGCGTAAACTAAAGCTAAGCTTAAAGACAAAATAACCCTCTTCTTTTTAGCCTAGGACTACTAAGATAAACTTTAGGAAGTAGACATAGCTCCTAGCCCTGATTAGGACAAAGACATTATATAAACATAATTAAAACTTTAATAGCTATACCTTAAAAAAGAAAATAATACGCTTTATAGAGAACTAAAGTATTAAAAGTTATTATCTAAACTTATAATTAACATTTAACCTAAGGACTTAATAAAGGATATATAGTATATTAATATAATATAATAAGCTTAATTAGGCCTATTATTATATCCTTTTATTTTTTATTATTATTATTTATATTATACTTTTATTTCTATAACATTTTATATTTATTTCTTTTTATAAAAAGTTTATTAATTTAGAACCCTTATTATATTTATTAATAAACTTAAGGATAAGGTTATCTAAGAAAAAAAATACCTAATTAGACCTAAAAATATCCTAGAATTACCTTAAATCCTAAACCTAAACTACTAAGTTATTAAATAACTTTATATCTCTAGTCTAAATCCTTATTATTACCTTTTACCTTTTAGTTAATACTATTTTATACCTAGATAAAGCTATTTAAAATACTAAGTAACTTTTTTTTCTTCTTAAAAAGCCCCTTATACTAATCCTTAATAAGTTTCATAAAGTCAAACCAAAAGAACTATATAAAATTAATAAAAGAAATATTATTAGGAATACTTAAAGGGACACTACTACTACTAGCTCTTTACTTTTTAATACCCTTTACTTAACCTATATATTTAAACTCTTAGTAAAAGTCCTTATTTTAATAGTAACATTAGACTTAAGTCTTATAATAAAAGTAATTAAAGTATATATTACTAAATTTATTAGAAAAGGAAACATATTCCTAGAAGAGAACAAAACAAGTAACCTGATTAGGCCTAGCCTAGATAGCCTACTAACCTTTTTCACAACATTCACAAGGGACAGCATTACAACTACCAAGGCTATAGACAGCTAAGGTAACATTAACCTATATATAATTAATAAGCTTCCAAGCTAAGGATCTAAAAGTACCCTAATAACTAGCATAAATAAAAACATAACACTTAAATAAACTAATTTTAGTATAATCTTAAAGGACTTAAAGGATATTACTTTTTATAATAGTTTACTAAAAGGCCTAAGTAATTTTTTTATAAGTTTAATTATTTTGAATTTTATTAATAAACTAGACTTTATAATAAAAACTACTAATTAAAGACTTAAGTTTTTATTATACTAAGGAAATTATAATTTATCTAATTAAAGCTATAAACCTTTAATAGAAAATAAAAAATAACTTATTATAATATTAATAAAAGTTATAACTAAGTAATTATTTTTAGTAAAAGGGTTATAAGTAAAGAACTATAGGTTCTAAGTAACTTTAGGCTTATACTTAAAAGGTATAATAATATCTAATTAAAGCTATAATAAGAAAATTAAGTTAATTTATTAAGTAGTTTTAAGTTATAGAAAAGATAAAGCTTAAGAAGTAATATAAAGTTATATAAAAAAAGAGAAGAAGTAATCTAAAGAAAGATTCCTAGCCTCTTTTTTTATTCTACTAATTATAGTTTACTTCTTCTAATTTACTAATTAAAAGAAAAGAACTAAAAGAAAAGAAGTAATTTACTATTGTAAATAAAAAGAAGTTATTTACTTTTATAAATATTAAGCAAATAAATAACTATCTTTATTACCTTCTTATATTTACTTTTTTACTTTTTCTCTTTAATAACTTTAAATTACTTTTTCCCTTATAATAAGGTTAAGATTTATTAGAAATAGAGCTATAAAATAAGCCTAAGAAACCTACTAACAATAACTTTCACTTTTTCCTTCTTTTACTACTACTATTAACTTTAACTATACAATTTTAAGCTAACTAATAATTAATAATATATTATTCTCTTTTTCTTTTTATTTTCTTACCTTAATCAGACCTATTTATATATATATATAACTTATTATATCTTTCTTCTAAGCCATTAATATTATCTAGAACGCTTCTACTAGCTTAAATAAAACTAATAATATATAGATTTTAAAGTACTACTAAACTCTCTTTAAGGAATACTATATTTAGAATCTTAGTAATAATCTCCTTAACCTAACTAAATAAACTATAAACGCTATTAAAATACTATAGAAATCACAATACGCATATCTTAAAGACCTTAAGCTACTTAAAAGGTTCACAGACCTAGCTACTAAAGACCTTATTACTCTACTAAGACCTCTTAACTATCCTAGTCTATCTAATTAAAGCAATAAACCTGCTCCTATATAGATTCTAAGTAATAACACATCTACTATAAGTATAATATATAATTACTAAAGCAAAAGCTTTTTATAAAATAGTTCTTAAAGAAAGTAAACAAATAATAAGTTAAAAACTTATCTCTTTAATATCTATAATATAATTAAACATTTAGTTAAGTAGTCTTAGATAGCCTTTAATAATATCTAAAGTCTTATAGTATTTATTACTTAAGATACTAAGGTTAATTACTTTATTATTAATAGCTCTCTTTAGAGCTATAATATTTCTACTATGATAACCAGACCTGATTAGAAGGACTAGATTTGAAAGGTAAACTACTTAGCGTTTATTACCTATTACATTAATTATTTTATTACCCTTTTTATTAACTAAGTTACTAAATAATCTTTCTAGTATAATAATATATAAAGAAATAGAGATATAACCTTTTAGTACACTATTAATATAAACTGTCTCTACAAGTTTTATTAAAGCATTAATACTACCCTTAACCTAATTAAAGTGATTTATATAAAAGTAGATATTATAATTAGCCTTTAATAGCTTAATAAGTAGACTTATAGAATATATAT
The DNA here is from genome assembly GCF_022836535.1 of Colletotrichum spaethianum. Taxonomy (NCBI): domain Eukaryota; kingdom Fungi; phylum Ascomycota; class Sordariomycetes; order Glomerellales; family Glomerellaceae; genus Colletotrichum; species Colletotrichum spaethianum. The sequence goes on along the minus strand of NW_026054820.1, from coordinate 204,818 downwards.
AGCAGAATTCATTAAATACTATATCTAAGATAATATTACTAATATTATAAAGAGTTTAACTTAAATAAAGGTTTAGAACAATAATAGAAGTAATATTATTAACTATATTAACTATTTTTAGCGTTAATAGGTTACTAAAGAGTTTAGTAAACTAGAAAACTATAGCAAAAAGGACCTTTATAATAAGCTAAGGCTTATACTAAATAGTTATAATAAAAGACTTTAATAAGAAGTATCTAGTAAGCCTGATTAGACTAAAGAGGACACACCTGAATTCTCTAACACCTTTCCTGGGACTTTTAAGCCTATTAAAAAGACGCCTTCTTTAACACCTTAAGACAACAATCTCACTAGTCTCTTTGGTTCAATACGCCCCCCCTTAAATACTAGTATACCACAGGACTAGCCAGGCTTCTCTACTACGCTAACCCTAGAAGATAACATAGTAAAACTATCTCCTAAGCCTGATTAGGCTTAGGATAAAGACAGTAAAGAGGAGGTTAGTAATACTAAATCTAAGGCTACTACAAAGCCTATGCTTCTATACTACCCCCTTAACCTTAAATAATTATCTAATATGGCTTTTACTATATATATAAAGACTAAAGGATAATAAAATACTTATAAAAAAACTCTATTTAATATATAAAAGTAACGCTATAAGCTAAAAAAGCATAAGGTTAAGTCTATTATTAACTATACTAAGGATAAATATGTTAATATATTTAAGAACCCTTATAAGATAATAGTAGTGTAATAGTACTCTTAGTAGCTATTTTTATAACCTATAATTATATTTAGATAAAAAGGTTATAAGTAGTATAATTAGAGATAAGAGTAAGATGCTAAGTTTAAGGAGAAGCGTCTTAAAGCTAAGAGAAAAGTAGCTTATAATAAGGTAAGTAGCTTAAAATACTCTTTTTACTACTACTAAAAGAACATTATAAGTCTAATTAAAAAGAATATAATAAGAATAAATAGTTTTTACTTTTATATATCGTTTACCTTTATACTTTTACACTTTTCTCTTTTTAATATATTATACAAAAAAGAAAACTAAAAGATAATTAGAAAAGGGTAAGATTTCACGTTTTTGTTTTTCCTTTTATTAGCCTATAAACATAATCACAGGCCTAATTAGACGTAACTAAGCAGAACCCTTCTAAGTATAAAAGGGGACTCTAGTTAAACACTATTATAAAGACATTAGTATCTTATTATTAAGTAAATAAATAAGCTTAATATCTTTAAATAGGTATTTAAATAAATATAAATAAATTTATTACTTTAATATTTAAATAAGACATGTAATAAGTAACTGTTACTTTGTTTCCTTAGGCTTAACTAGACCTTTAAGGTCTAAAAGGGTATTTTTTTCTTTAAAAGATTATAATATATATATATATATTACTTAGTAATAAGAGCAAATCTAAACAAACTATAAGACATAAAGGATATACTTTTCTAGTTTACTTATAGCTCTAATTAGGCTAAGAAGAGCCTAAAAAGAGTAGTATCTTATAATCTAGGTATAGAGGTAGTTACTTAGAGTAATTAGTCACTCTAGGTGCACTTATAACAATACTAGGACCTTGGTGTTTAGTATGGTTTGTGTGTTAACTGCCTACTTACTAGCTTCCTTTATCCTATACAGTTTCACTAGTAGGTTTAATTTAAGGTTATAAAGGTATTTATTAATTATAATAGTCTAAGCCTTAATAACTTTAATATATAGACTAATTTAAAGCTATAATAGTAATAAAATATAACATAATTATAGCTATTTTATAATCTAATCTTTTTATTCTACTAAATATATATTATTAGGTACTAAGTCTTAGTTATCTTAAAGTTATAATTATAAAGTTCCTTATTAATATAGTTTATCTTTTAATAAGGTATAGCTTTTGTTACTTTTATTAACTATATAGTTAACTTTTATAATTAGGTTTTAAGGTTCCTTATAGTTCTAATTAAAGTAATTTAAAAGATAAAGTTTTTAATTATAAAAGTTATCTTATTAATAAAGTATTTAAAGTTAAAGTATTAAAGTAATTTAAGTTATTATCTAATAATTTATCTTCTTTTAACTTATTTTCTTTATTATATATTAACTATTATAACTAATTAGTTAACCTAAGTTACTATAAAAAGTCTAACTACTTTTACTATAATAAGGCTTTTATAAGTCTATCTACTATTAACTTAGCTAAAAGGGTATATATAACATTAATCTTACCTTTAGTAATCTTTTACTATAGCTAGTAGTAATAGATATCTATATAGTAGAGTCTTATTTATAATTAAACTAACTTTCTTATTACTAGTCTAATTATTTGTTAGTTATTATATTATATTATAACTTTTACTATAAACAATTATTATTCTCTTCTACTTAGCTTAGTAATAAGTTAACTAATAAAGATTACTTTTTTTACTATTTATAACAAAATAAATAACTTAGCCTTAGTTATTAAAGTTATTATTATTTATTACTTATTTACTTTTTAGCTAATAAGCCTACTAAAGAGCTTTATTATAAAAGCCTATAAGCTCTTATAATTAATTAAGTTATTAATAAAGCTAATATCTAATATAATAGTTATCTTTTTATTAGATCTATATTTAAAGCAAAGTCTTTTTATTTAGTAAAGATACCTTAGTACGCAATTTACTGCTTTCTAATGTGACTTTAACAGATTCTAATTAAATCTTACTAATCTACTAGCTATAAAAGCAACATCTAGGCGTGTTATTATTGCTGTATATAAGATAATGTTAACTTTATGTTAATATCTAATAATTAAATATATATCTATAGTTAATTATAAAGGGAATAACTCTTTGTTTCTTATAGAAGTAAAGTCTAGTAGTAAGTAATCTTCTTTATTAATTAGCTTACTTAACTTATTAATATATGTTAACTATAATAACTATATCCTTTTAGCTGTGTAATTATAAAGTATCTTTATACTAAGGAACTATTATATCTCTTTTCTTCCCTCTAGATAATATTAATCTTTTATTCTTTATATTAATTCTTTTACCTCTTCTTATTATATTACAAAAAAAGCAAAAACGTAATTATCTATATAGAAGAAGAAGGTAATCTGCTTTTTCTACTAGTAGTAAGCTTCTCTATTTACAGGAGTAAAGCTAAGTTCACATAGTCTCTTCTTAAGGTACTTTTACTATAGTAGTAGTAATCTTCTTAGACCATGTAAGGCTTTCTTCAGCCTAACAATTCTCCCTCTTCCACAATCCAGATGTCTAAGCAAAAGTCTCATAAACACTATCTTATTAATATCAGCATATACAAATACGTTTACTACATTATATTAGATCATATCAAGGTTTAACTTAGCTATAATTACAATAAGTACTCTAAAAGATAATCCTATTAATATCGCTATATATATATTATAGATAATATCCTTTAGCTATTAGTCTCTTCTAATCACTAATTATACCTTAAACTTCTTTAGATATCCATATTTATTAAGCTTATAAATATATACTTATTAGTAGTTAAGGACTTAATTATCTTTTACTTTTAATAAGTTAACCTTTATTTAGCTCTTTATCTCTTTATAGCTCTATAAATAGATTACTTTAGCTACTAAAAACTCTTTTTTAAAATAATAACTTTATAAGTTAATATATAATATAAGTAGTCTAAGTAAATCTTATTAGTGTAATTATTATAACAACAATAATTACGTCTACCCTTAAAGGTTTCTTACTATCTTATCCTTTGCCTTATACTTAAAAGACTTATAAAATACCTCTCTTATTAACTTATTATTATTCTCTTTGCTACAAAATAGCTAGCCTTTATCAGCTCTAAGCAATTCAGTTTACCTAGAGGGTCTTCTTAATCTTATCACTATACCTAACATAAATATTACCTTCTAAGTCTCTCTTAAATATAAGTAACTTTTCTATTAGTATATATAATTAATCCGTCTAACTATATTGTCTTTATTTATTATTTACCCTCTTAGATTAAGCTTACTTAATAATTAAATAAGAAATAATACTTTAAGTAACTCTAAAAGAGTAATTAGTTTAAAGAGTAATGTAAGGTATTATTAGTTAGGCTAACTAATTAGGTTATTAGTTACATTTCCATCAGCCTTACTAAGTAAAGCTAATATTACTAGATTATTATTTATGATTTCTCTATAGTTAGTATTTCTTAGTTATAGTGTTATTTTAGACTTTATAATAAGCTCTTAAATTATTACTTTAAGTAAGAATAACAGGGGGTTATTCATAATAGTCACAAGGAAAAGTAGAGAAGAATAAAGGTAGACAGAAAAGGTATATATATATTAACCGTTAAAGTATCGTTATCATCGTTGTTATTGTAAACTGTCTAAGTAGAAGGAATATCTCTTAGTTATATAGAAAGTCCCTTAGATACGTATAGTATCTAAGCGTATATCTAAGCGTATATCTAAGCGCCGAGAGGTACTTATATGTTCCTCGTATATGTATATATATGCCTGTATATGCCCGTAGATAAGCATAAGCGCCGGCATATGTAATGCTTAGAAGTATATGCGTTTATATACAGTAGACTGCATTAGTTTGCAGTAGTTTGTATTAGTATAGTTATATATAGTAATATATACTTTTATAGGTTATTTTTCAAGAAGAATCTAGAAAAAATAACTATATGTTTATAGGACTTTTAGTTATAGGGTTATAAAGAGATTTATATATAAGAATTATAAGAATTTTACTTCTTAATTCTTAGTCTTTATCTATATTACTTATCTTATTTACCTAATCTTTTGTTCTACCTAAAAAGAATTTATCTTTATTAAAGATAATATCTTTAGTTATAATAACTTTATTTTTTATAAAGATATATATATAATACTAGTTTATAGATATATATTTAACTAAGTAACTAATATATACCTTTAGGTTAAGTCTTTATAATTAGTTATAGTTAAGTTAAGCGTCTAAAGTTATTATATATACCTGGTAACTAAAGACTTAAAGATAGCTAATATATAGTAGTGATAAAGTTCCTTTGCCTTAATATAATATCTAGTATAGTAATTTCTATTCCTGTAATTCTAATAAGGTATAGTTAAAGAGATATACTATAGTCTTCAGGATCTTTAGCTACAAAGTTAATAATAACTTATATCCTATTCTTATAGCTTATACTTTTTCTTTAATTACTACTATAATCCTTTTAGCGCCTCTATTCTAGGCTTATATATTAAGTACTAAAGATTTAAATAGAATTCCTAGAATCTCTATTACTTTCTTTACTTATAAATAAGATCCTATAATCTTATTATTACATTTAATCACTTATACTAAAGTCTTTAGCTAGACCTTAATCATAGTAATAAAGTCACTAAGTACTACTACAATAGATTCTAACGTATAAGTAGGTATATAATAGTCCTACATATATCCAGACTTTTAATCACTTAGCAACAAGGCTAACTTATATCCTCTATACCCCTTTTCAAAAGGGTGGAAGTCCAGAGCAATCCTGCTACCCACTGTTGTATGTTACAGAGACTCTCTTGCTTACTGCAAGATTTGTCTCTTAATCTTACTTATAGCACAGACTTCGCAGTTATTAATAAGGATATTATTAGGCCTACCCTTTATTTAGACTCTATACGCCCTTGTTATGATCCTACGTAGAGCTTGCTCTCCAGGATACCTAAGACGATCATGCTAATGTATTACGTATACTAGTCTTGTTCTTTTACAAAGGTCTAGAGAAGGTCTTGTGGTCCTAGCTATTGCTAGGTATGTTGTATATAATACGCTTCCTCTAACCTTAATTACTTATTACCTAGTAATTTCTTTTATATTAAAGACTATTAAATAGTTAGTTACTTTACAAATATAATTATTACTTAGGCTATTATCTTATTACTAGTTAAATTTTTTTTTTAGTATTAAGTAGAATACTAGATTATAAGTAATTAATAAGTAGTAGATAATATCCCTTAAAGTAATCTTAATATTATGTAACTAGTACTTAGCTCTAATAACTATATCTCTTTAGCTTTTAATTAAGATTTAAGTATTATTAACCTAAATAAAGTTATTTAGTTTTACTAAGTTTATATTAATAAATTAATAATTACTATTAAAAACATAAAAAGTTACTGTAAGTTAAGAATTATATAATCTTTTAGTAAATAATTAATTATAATAAATATAGTTAACTACTTAAAGATTACTTTTTTTTTAAGAGTAGTTATTAATTACTAAATAATATATCTTAGTCCTTTACTTTACTAGTTACTTTTATTTTTACTTTTATTATATATATCTTATTAGTTACTAATTTAACTAATATATCTGTTTCCTTAAGAGCCTCTTTTACATAGATCTTTCTAATTATAGTCTTTACCCTCTTAATAGTCTATATCTTTAAAGCCTACTTACCTTATAGCTTAACTTTACCTATAAAGAAGCATCTAGGTATAATATACCTAAGATTACTACAAAAATAACATCTACTTATATTATTATTATTAGATAGCTATTAAGCCTTAAGAGCCTTTTTTCTAGTATAATTAGACTAATTAATATTAAATAAAGATATAGTAACTAAGCTAAAGACTCTACGTGTAGCTTTAGCCTACAGTTAATCTGGCTCTGTAATCAGCCTAGCTTTTATGTCTAAGATAACCTTCTAATAGGTAAGGTTACTAGTAATAGCTTTGTCTTTCTTATTACTCTTATATTCTTTAACCTATGTTACTAATAAAGTATACCTTATAGCTTTTATAAATAAATAAAACTATTTACTTAGCTCTTTTATTATACTCTAGTTAACTTATACACTATTAAAAATAATATTCTTTTATTTAGTTAACTAATTATTAACCTCCTTAAAGTTAATAACCTTATAGCTAGTTACTTTCTTTATTACTTTCTTATAGTTAGTAATAATATAACAGCATAACTCCCTTAGCCTAATGGTTGTACGTCACAAGGGCATATAAGCAGTGTTGACAGTAGGGCTTGTACGCGTACAAGCACTGACAGATCTTTTGGGTCAATTGGGTCAATTGGTTAGGCCATAGAGTCAAAGGGTCCTTGCGACCAACGTCACTATCAGCGTCTGTTACAATTGTGCTTGCACGCGTACAGTCAGACTAACAGCTGCTGGACTTGGTATGTGGCAAAGAAAGGCTTGATTGCTGTCACAAGTTCGATTCCTGTAGTTGTCCCTGGCTGTCAAGGCGAGCGCTAGCGAAAGGCGGGGTAGGACTTGTCTCATCGCTAACTCTAACCTTGGGGGTCTGCATTACCTATGTGTGCCTTAGGGACAAGGCAGCCTAGGAGGGGGTATAGTTGTAACAGCACAACTCCCCTAGCCTGATGGTTGTACGTCACAAGGGCATATAAGCAGTGTTGACAGCAGGGCTTGCACGCGTGCAAGCACTGACGGATCTTTTGGGTCAATTGGGTCAATTGGTTAGGCCATAGAGTCAAAGGGTCCTTGCAACCAACGTCACTGTCAGCGTCTGTTACAAATAACTACTACCTTTTCTTTTCACAGCTATATCCTAACTCTTACCTACAGCCTTTCTATTTATTTATATATAAATACTCTAGTATTATAGTACTACTTAACTAGTGTTAAATTAACAGTTATTCTTATTTAGTCTACTAGCTTATTAACTACCTTCCTTTACATCTTATACTATTAAGCATCTATTTAATATACTTATATAAAGAACTAATATTACTTTAAATTAGCGTTATTAAGATAAACTATCTTTATTACTAGTACTCCTTTATATACAGGTAATAGGCTACTTGGTATAGTGTTCTCCCTTTGCCACTTGTTAATGTACCTCATAGCCAATATCATATAGTCTAACAACAGCAGTTAGACTAAAGCAACCTTTAGCTACTTCGTAGGTATCCTCTTAATATCGCTCGTCAAGGGGTTTATCGATTCCCACAAGTCAAGGCCATTAGCCTTCAATTACAACTAGGGATACTACTTTGACCAGTCTAACTGGCTCTTCAGGAGTACATTACTAGTGGTCTTCTTGTCGGTCATTATGGATACCAACAGCTAACTATACTTCAATAAGCAACCAATTAGCGCTCGCGATTCAGACTATTAATTGTCAAAGTACGTCAATTGATAGGATATCCTTGTTGTGACTATTACTTGTGTATTGGCTATTGTGTGTGTGTGTGAGTCCCCTCTTCCGGCGGACCCCCCCCCTTTGCCTAGTACCAAGATGCACGTGCCATCGGATTTCGCGTATTTGGCTGGCGAAATCCGTCCAAGGTATGTATCCGTCATTTTGCCGAATTGCCCCACTTTCGTTGTGCGCGCAGCCACATTGCCCACTTCAACAGCACCCTGGACCCTGCAAAGATGCCTGGCTCACCCTGCTCACCCCGCTCACCCCGATCGCGCGGAGTACAGGTAAATCGACGTAGGCGAATTGGTATTTCAACGTATCTAACCGCTTTCGTCAGCTTCGCCACGCAGCCACCTTTAGGCCCTACCACTCAAAGTACCTTTTCACAGAAATACAATTTTTTTTACTAGTAGCCCTAGCTAAATTAATTTTAGCTGTTAAGGTTAGTACCTACGCTAATAGTGTTAACTAGTAAGCTGACTAGCTTATAGGTCGTATACTAAAGGAAAATACTATTATATTACTTGCTAATATAAATACCCTTGTTTTTAGCCCTTAGATTCACAAATCACTTATTAACCCTTAATCTAATAATATTAATAATTAAAGCTATAACGTTTAATAAGTATTACCTTTATATATACTAATAGTATTATAATAAAGGTATTACTTTTATTAAAAGGCAATTATATTAAAGTAATTAATATATTAATATTATATATAATTATATAAAAAGGTATATAATAAAAGCATAAACATAAAAAATAAGTAGTAAGCTTTATAGCTACCCTTTTACTAATAAGATTTGATTCTTACTTAAGACTAATAAATAGATCTAAGAGGTCTTTATTAGCCGTAATACCTATAACTATAATCCTATTTATTTAAGTAATCTAATAGCTATTCTTGCCTTTTAAAATCTAAGCTAAGTAAAGAACATATTTAAAATAATATCTAAAAATACTAGGACAAAAAAGCTAATATTAATTAAGCGTATTAAGTAGCTCTTAAAAGTATATATAAAGTTATAAAATATTACAAATTAGTTCTAATATATATACATAGTAAGTTACTTATCATAGTAAGTCGCCTACTTCTACCTACCCTCTAGCTATTTATATAAGTTAATCAAGCAGTATTATACAAAATCAATTAAAACTACTTATTATCCTCTTCTTTAAAGGTCTTTTATACTACTTAACATATTTATACGTTATATCTAGTCTTTTTATAATTACTATATTACTAACTACACAATTTACTCCCCTTTATATAAGCCTCCTCTTAATATATATTTTTACTTCTAGTATTAATAACCTTTTTTTTTACTTAAATTACCTTAGCTTTAGCTATATTAAGTAACCCTCTAAAATATAGTTAGGTTTTTTTAGCCCTTTAGCGTTTACTTAATACCTTATTTATTATATAAAGCTTATAGTTCTTAGCTTTAAAAAGAGCTAATTAATATATTAACTTAGTAATACTTTTAGCTTATAAGTTAATTACTTTATATAAGTATATTAATAAACTATATTAATAACTATAAATCGTTTTTTTAAGTAATATAAAGCTTTATATAGCGTAATATACTATAGTTAATGTCTTTAGGTCCTAAGAGCCCTAGCTACTTAAGCGTAAATTAGATAGTATTAGTATTTTTGGCTTAAAATCTAGGTAAGAAATAACTACTTTTAAGTTAAAAGGTATAAGGCTAGTTTATTTAAAACTAGCTTATATATTTTTTTTACTTATTAAAGTAAAAAAGGTTATTTTAAAAGTAGAAAAAAAGTTATTCTTAGTAATATATATAATCTATATTTATATTATTTTCTTAATTTCTTTACTATATAATGCCTTTATTAGACTAAAATAGCTAATATTAAAAGGCTAGAGCTTATATAATAAATAGGAAAGTATATAAAGAGTAATAATACTATGTTTTTTATAGTAATTATTAAACTTAGTAGACTTATAGTTATTATAGCTATTAAGAATTAAGAGCTACTTAATACCTTTTATATAAGATTTTATATACTTTTTAAAATACTATAATTAGTTTAAGCTAATTTTATTTATAGTTTATTTATTTTTACTAAAATAAATATACTATTAAGGTAAGAATTAGTTATTAGTATACTAAGAGAAAAAGTAATATTTACTTTTAATAATAACATATAAAAGTAACGCCTAGCTATTTATATATATGCCTTGAATAATAGAAACCTATTTGTGATTACTAAGCTACTTTATATAAGGCCTTCTTTTATAGTTAGAAGTTATAATAACCTTTGTATATAATAATATTCCTATTAAAAAGCTTGTTTTATTAAAATTATAAATATTATTATTATAAATTTTATATTTTATAACTATGTTTTATATAAGGGTAAACTAAGCCTGTATAACTATAGGATCCTTAGCTAATACCTTTTAATAGTTAATTTTATATTAAAAATATATCTTTAGTTATAGTTAGCGCTATATAAAGTTCTTTGTTTATTAAGGTCTAATACATATTATATTACGTTTATTAAGGAAGTAATTAGCTATATCTTGTATATTGTTAAGTTATAGTAGAAATCTTTGATTAATTAAGTTAATAACTTATTTAAGAATTACTATTTCTTTTAGCTTAGTTATCTTTATTGTTAAATAGATTCTCTCTTTTTAAGAGAACCCGTTTATATGATTATACTTAGGTTAAAGTTAAGGTGAACCAAAGATATATTTTCTGTGATTTTATCTTCTTAACTATAAGACTTAGCTTTTATATATAAGATATATGATCTTATATGTCCCTAAGTTAGTTTAGTATAAATATACTTTTAATCCCTTTAATAGTTAACTAAGAGCTAAATATCTAGTTTGTGCCCTCTGCTATGATGTGTGTCCCTGAGTCGTGCATGTCGTACAACCAGCTGGTACTGTTATTCTAACACTTATAACTTTTTTTTGTGACTGTATAACTCCTTGTAGTATCTAATTAGGTTACGCTGATTGTGATATTAATAACCTTATCCTATAACCCTATAGGTTAAGCTACTTACGTTATATAATAAATCACTAATATTAAAACTCTAAGTAATTATCTATTTCCTTTTTGCCTAGTTAAGTAGGTAAGTTATATGTTAATAAAGTTCCTTTTTTTCTTGTTGACTTTACTTCTGCTCCTATTATTAATGTACTTTCTTTTTTTTATATAATAACCTTAAGTATTTAAAACCCTTTTTACTTATTTTTTTTTTCCTTTTTTTTTTCTTTTTTACCCTTTATATATATTATTTTTTTATATAATTAATTAATAATAATCTTATTTTTTTAATTAACTTTAATAATAACTACTTATATATAGGATTTCTTTTTATATATTTTCTTTTACTGATTTATTAATAGTATTTTATATAATTAATCTATTATATTTCTTATTATTTTTAGTAGTTTAATCTTTAGTAATATTAGTATATATATTAATATATCTAGTAGTTATTAGCTTTGTTTTTTAACTAGTAATACTAATAATTATATTCTTCTGTTAGCTTTAGCTATTAATATATATTACTTTTATTCTTACTTTGTTTTTATATATTAACCTTAACTGTAGAATAAGGAGCGTTTTATTATTAATATGCTATTATATAATATCAAGATCCATGTTACTAGTAATACTTTTGTCTAGTAGTTTGTTGCTAGTATTATTTGTTGTTAAGGCTACTTTTTTATAGTCTTGGTTTAGTTTTATGGTTATCTAGCTATTACTTGTGGCAATAAATGCGTAACTACTAACTCCTTGTGCTTCTGCTAATGCACCTATATTCTTACCTTTTAGGGTAACGCTTATACTAAGTGTGTCTAGTAGTTATATAGCGTTTGCTATACCTACTACAGTTAAGATGTTAATTTGTTTAATAACCTAGGTAATAATAATAATAATGATAATAATAGTAACCCTAGTAACTATAAGGCTTTTAATGTTACTAATACTTATAAGCCTTATACACTTAGTAGTAAGCTTAGTAAGAATATTAGTAAAGGCAGTTATTTTCTTAGTACTTTTATTAGCCTTATAGTTATTAATAAAAAGTAATTATATAACTTCTTTTCTCTGAAATCTTGTATAATAATTAGATAGATTATATAATATAGTAATTTAGGAAGGTTATAGATATAGTAAAGGTATAATCTAATATTAAGATTAGAATTAGTAGTAGTTAAATATATTAGATACCTTTTTAAGGCTATATTTTGTTTTTAGATAATTAATAATATATAACAGTAAAGTTATATAAATTAATTATTAAGTATTTTCTTCTAATCTTTTAATATATACCTTAATTTAAATCTTTAATATATTTATTATAAATAATTATCTAAGTACTAAGTTTAGTGATTTCTTAGTAAAGGCATTAATAAGGTTATTCTTTTTATTAATTTATCTTACTTTTAAGATCTTTTTTTTATATAACTTATATAGACTTATAATATTAATTATAAGCCTCTTTTTATTTATTATACCTAGTTATATAAAGTACTTATATAAAAATCATAAGTCTAAATAGATAATAACTAAAATCCTTAGGAGTTATAATATATAAAGGATCTTAGTAAGTATTATACTAAAGGATATTTTACTATTAAATCTTATAGTTATTTTATATAATTTGCTTATAAGTATACTTTATATAACTTTCTTGTACTTTATTAAACTTTAGTATATAATATTTTCTTTGATCTAGAAGTTTGTTATTATGTAAGCTATTTCTTTAGCTAGTATAATAATAAATCTAAGTTATAATAATAAATCTAAGTTATTTATAAATAATCTATCTATAAAGATATATATCTTTATATAATTAAGATTAAAAGGGATATATATAAGACCTTATATAAGGTTATTAATTTACTACTAAAGTTATATATTTAAAGCTTTAATATCCTTTTTATTAGGCTCTTTAGTTTAGACTATAGTTAACAGGTTATATAATACCTTTAGTTAATAAATAAATATAAGGTATACTTCTCTTGTCTTTAAGAAATATACTACTAATATGTATTATGTATATTAAGATTAATAAGTTTTAGGTATTTTACTTAGCCTTTTTAAGTAAAAGTAATATAGTTATTATATAATTAAATCCTTTTTCTATTAAAGTTAATTTTATTATTAGGTAATAAAATAGTCTTTAGTTTTATATAAAGTCTTTTTCTTTTTAGTTCTTCTTCTTTTCTCTGGGAGAAGGTAAGTGTAATAAAGCTAAGTGTATTATCTATTTATATAGCTATAATCCTAAAGGTATCTAGTTCTTCTATTATATATAGTAAGTATAGATTATATATTAACTCTGTTATTTTTAGATCTTTTTTATGATACTTAGAATAAGTTTTATACTAGTATAGGCTTAACTTTATTAAGCTATATAGTAGTTTTAAGATATAAAGAAGTATATTCTTAAGGTATTTGTTTTTTAACTTTTTAAGTAATTATATAATAATTATCTTAGTTAAATAATTATTTAATTATATATTTACCTAAGTTATATTTCTAAGTTCCTCTTTGTATTTATAGTCTTGTATAAGAGTAAGTTTAATTATAAGTATAAGCTTTTAGCTTATTTATTAGATAGTAAATACCTAGGTTAAGAGTTCTTCTTTCTTTTAGTCTTTATACTTTTATATAATAAGTCTTAACTTTTTATATAGCTTAAATAATAAGTTCTTAATCTCTTATATTATTTATGTCTTATAAATATAAAAGTAATTATACTCTTTTAGATTATATAGTATAAAAGTAAACACTTTTTAGTTAATAAGGTTATTTATCTTTATTTAGTTTAACTTTTTATATAAAGTACCTAGTATTATAATTATATTATTAAGCTATAACTTTTCTATTAACTTCTTATAGTCTTTTTTTTCCTAAGATAAAAATACTTAATTAATATATAATAATTATTATATAGCCTTTTTTTAGCCTTTTTTTAGTCTTTTTTTTTGTTTAATTATTTCTAAGAAATAAGTTATATAATATTTAAATCTAACTGTATTATATCTTAATAATATAGTTTAATATATATTATATAAAACTATATAGAACTATTAATTATCTTAACTATTATTATATAGCCTTTTATAGCCTAGACTTTATATAGTCTAGTTTATTTCTTATTTTCTCTTTATACTAGAACCTTACTTTAGATTAGTAGTAATAGTATACTTTAGAGGTTAAGGTTATCTCTAGTATTAATTATATAATTAATCTTTATTTTTATATAAATACTTTAAAGTATTTTTATTACTTTTTAAATTACTTTTACCCTTTAGGTAATTTTAGGTAATAAAGGTAAGTCCTTATTAATCCTTAGATATATTCTAAAGATAAGTAGTATAAATATAATATTATATAAACTAGCTATATTATTTAATACTTTTATAGCTATCTAGAGAATAGTTTCTTTATTTATATTATACTTAAGCTTAGTATATAAGATATTATATATATACCTTAGAAGAGTATAAGCTCTTTTTATCTTATTTACTACTTAGTAGGTGTTACCTCTGCTAATAAACACAGGAGGTCTACCACTATGTAAGGTAGACCTTTTATAAAGTTATTAAGGGAATTAACTTTTTTTACCTTTATCTTTTAGATCTTATCTTTAGTAAAGCAGGTTTACTATATTAACTGTAAGGTCTATTAGACTATATAATAAATCTAACTACTCCTCTAAAAGACTTGCTTTACTAGAGAGGTAACAAGTAGTAGTATAACCTCCTACTTTATTTCTTAGCTCTTATTAAGAAACAAATTCGCTATATAAATCTTATCTCTTATTAAAGTAAACAACTAAGAAGTAAACCTTAGCTTAACAAAAGTAATAATATAATAACTTACTTTATACACTATTATATTAACATTAATATTAAGTATAGCTAATAACAAAACCTAAGAGACTAAAGTACTATAGTTAAATCTAGAACCTTATAGATATACTTAAACACCTCTTATTAATTAAGTTAACTATACTATTACTACTATAATAATAGTAGCAAGTACCTAGCTAAATAAATCAAAAAGCAAAATCTTTAAACTAATTTTATACTATAAAATATAACTAACTTATACTTATATCTAAGATATCTACTATATATAGCGCTTTATTAAATAAAAGCTAAACAAACTATTAGTTTATAGTCTCTTAAATAGCTTTTAATAAAACTATACCTAACTATTTATAGTATCTTAGCATATTAACCTTAACAACAAATAATATAAGATCTCTTTTTTTAATAACAAAGCTTATATCTTACTATTATACCCTCCTAAGTAAAATCTTAAAAAAGAAATCAAGAGACACCTATAAACAGCAAAGCAGATTATTTAGCTTATACACTAAAATAAGCTCCTTAGAAACAAAGATATAATTAGTAATATGTCTTTAATCTTAGAGAACCAAGGTAGCCTAAGCAACTAGCCTAGGACTATTATTACGGCTATAGATTATAAGGCAAGCAACTTACTACAAAAACAATACTAAATCCCCTTTTAGCTAAAAGACTTAGCCTTACCACTATTTTTAACAACTAAGAGTATATTAGAATTATCAAGGGACAAAGCAAGGTCTTTACTACATCTAACACCCTTAACTAATACTAACCTTATATAAGAACTAATAAGCAAGGCAAAAGATCACTAGACCTTTACCTACCTAAGTAGCTCTTTACTAGTAATAACAAAAGAACCCTAAGATACACCAGGGTTAACCTATATAGTCTAGTAGACTAAGACCTTAAACGCTACACTTATATAGCTTATTAGTAAGTTTACTAATATTCTTTATAATATATAATTAAATATACTAACTCTAATAATAATAATAATATTATCTTTATAAGTAATTACTTAAATATAAAGATTAATAAAATATAAAATCTTTTAACTTAATACTTTATATAATAAATTCCTTAAAGAAAAAGTATTCTTTAATAAAAAATAAGTCTATTACTATAATATAAACCTCTAGATATAGTTAGTTATAATAATAGCTATAATAGAATCTATAAGGAATACTTTACGCTAAAAGCTATTTAAACTTCTATAGAAAGCTATTATTATCTAGTATTAAGAATAACTCTTTACTATTAAATAAGTTATATTTACTTTTAGTCTTAATAACTAGTTTATAGCCTTAAAGAAAGTCTTTAGTTTATATCTAAATACTACTAAAAATTAGTCTAATATATACTTATATATAGCTTAGAATAACCTTAACAGGAAACTAATTAGGACCTTTACTGTTATAGCCTTTACTTATGCTAGAGTATAAAGAGATATTACTAACCTCTAATTACTTATTTATTTTAGATTAATATTATATTTATGTTTATACCTACTATGTCTAGAGCCACAGAAAAACAATATAATTAACATATACCTTATTAAGGCTAAAGAAAAACAACAGGTACTTTAAGATATACTTAAAAAAAGAATAAAGCTAATAACTTACTTTTTAGACCTAAGCCTAGTAGGTCAAGAAGAGGATAACAGGGAAAATAACAAAAGCATATATTATAAAAATAAAGCTAAATACTAACTATATAACTATAAGACATAGCTATAAAAACAACAAGTAAGGCTATAAAAAAAGCAGAAATACTTAAAGTAATAAGAATTTAGGAAAAATTATAGTTAACCTTAACACTAAGAATACTTATTACTAAGTATACAGGATCAGCTACTATACTAACCTATATACTAAGAGTAATAATTTAGTAACCAAGACTAGTAATAACTTCCTCTTTACTACCCTTACTAAATACAATAGTTATAAAAACTATATATTAAGGATATAAATATAAGCGTTAACGTTTACTAGGTTAAGAGTATAATCTATAAAAATAACCTAGACACTAAGAAGGTTACTAGTAACCTAATAAGTTAAAGATACTAAGTTAAAGATAAAAGCAAGAACAGAAAAGATAATAATAACTCTCTAAAATTAATAATAAACTTTATTAAATTATATACTATAAAAAACAAACTAACAAGTCTAATACATATAACTTTTTTACTAGTAATACCCTTAGTATTAAAAAAAGCCTTACTTTACTACTAAACGCTAAAAGTAGTAAAAGTATCTATTATATAGCCTAAGATTATCTGATTATAGAGGCTAACCTATAACTAAATATCTTTAATAACCTAATAATAGTAATATATATAAGGCTTAGTATTATATTAGACCTAAAGAAATAAATAACAAAAGTATACTTTAATATAGAGAGTATAATAACCCTTATAAATTATACCTAGGTTACTACGTTTATATAAAACCTAAAGTAGAATTATAATTACTAGTATATACTAAACAAAGTCAAGGTAAGCGTCTAAGTCAAAAGAAAAGTCTCTTTTGATTTCTATATCCCTAGCATTATAGCTAATAATCCTATAGATAAACACTTCTATATAGAAGCTAAGGTTATTAACTACTTAGCCCTAAGACTATTGTTAGGTATACTATTCTGCATTAAACACAGAGTTAAGATTAACTTTACACTTTTATAAGTTACCTTTTAATCTACATATAACCTTATAGTACTAGTCTAGATTATATAACAGCTAACACTAGTTAGACGTTAAGTCTAAGCTATACACTAGGTTATTTTACTACTAAGTTAAGAAGTCTTTTTTATAATTAACTTTAATAACCTCTTATTACTATAAACAAAAAAACCATAAGATCTTAAAAACATATACTACTTTTATTCTATAAAACCTAGTATACTAGACGCTATATTATTATAAGATACACTAAAACGCTTTATTATAAGAAATAATAGCTTTAGTACCCTTATTATTTACTTAAGAGAATACTTAGAAACTATTATTAATAAAAAAGTATAAGTTAACATATACTACGTTAAATAAGCTAAAGCAATATACCTACTACAAGACCCGTTAAAGAACCTACTAAGCGTCCTTAAACCAAGTAAATAAGTAAAAAGCAATTCCCTAGGAGCCTAACTAATAACAAAAGGGCTTAACCTATATATAATCCTTAACTATAAAGTATTAAAACCAGTAAATATCTTATATTAAACGTCTAGCTAAAGAGTCTCTATTATAGTAAGTAACCTTTAATAAGTAAAGGTATATACTAAAATCCTAGATAAATTTAATATATAGTAAAACAAGAGTATTATTCTAATAAAAGACAAGGACTAAATGTAAGTTAACTTAGTAAAAAGATAATAAAATCAGAAAACGCTAATATAGCTATACCCCTTAAGGCACATAGATAAGGCTTTCCTTAACAACTATCATAATAAACTTTACAAAACTAAAAAGATAAGCTAAATAAGATAACTAGCTTTAATTATTTACTTAACTTTTATTATAAATTACGTAGTAAATAATAAGCCTAAAGTATAACCGGTTATAGACCTTAGGCTACTTAATAAGGTTACTATACTTAATATATACCTTCTTTTAAACTAAGACAATATTATTAGTACTATATAAAGTAAATCTAGAATTATAGTCCTAAACGCTATAAGTTTTTTTTATTAACTACTTATCTATTTAGCTTACTAAGACAAAATAGTTGTTATTTCTCTTAAGGGGCTTAAGAAGTTCTACGTTATTCTTATAAGCTTTAAGAATACGCTTATGTTTATATAGAAATATATAAACTAACTATTCTATAAGTATTAAGAGTTTATAAAGGTATATATTAATAATATTATTATTTTTAGTAATAATAATAAAGACTATATTAAGTATCTTAAGATTATCCTTAAGATTATTAAAAAAAACTGCTTTTACTTATTAATAATAAAGTTATTTATAGAATACCTTAGCATTAAACTCCTTAGTTATGTTATTAATGGTAATAGAATTACTTATATAGATAACTATATTACAGCATTTAAAAAAATTAAGTTTTTATTATTAATAATAGCCTTAGAAACCTATTTAGGTATAATAGGTTAGCTTAAGAAAAGTATTCCTTAGTTTAATATTATATTTACTTTACTGTAAAACAAAAAGAAACTTCTTTTTATTAAAATAAAGTTAAAAAAAAAACTTTAAGCTACCCTTAACTAAACTATTTAACAAAAATAGGTACAGAAAGCTATATTTAAAGGCATTAACGCTAAACACGTTATATTTAATATACTCTAAGATAACCTTTACCGCTAGGCTTTCAGATTCTACTATAACCTACACTAAGCCCTCTTTTTTAAGATTAATACCTATTAAAGTACCTTTAGCCTTTTTGTCTTCTAGCTAGATATTAACTAAGATAAGACTAAGATCCTTAGCTATAATATCCTTATTAAATATATCTATCCTATCCTTTTCCTATCTAAAGCTACCTTAAAGGCCAAAAAGACCTATAAGGCTACAGAAGCAGAGGTTATAGTAGTTATCTAAGTTGTCTATAAGCTCTACAAAATAGTCTAGTCTAATAGCTTACTAGTTAATATCCTTACAGACTATATAATAATAGTAGATATAATAATATATACTTTACTTAAAATAATAAACCTTAATAAAACTAACCTAAAACTTATAGTAATAATAATTTACTTATTATAATTCAAATTCTATATTACCTATATCCTAGGTAAACTTAACGTTATACTAGATATATTATTATAGTTATTTACGTTTAAGGGTAATTACTTTAAGGCTAAAACTAATATAAAAAACAAATTAGTAGATATTATAGTAGCAGTATACTACATAAAAAATAAGATAATTATTAACTAAAGGACTAAGGTCACTATACTAAAAATCACAGACAATTTCAAAAATAAGCTTAAAGAAGAATACTAATAGAACAAAAAATACTAAAAGATTCTATTATAACAGTAAACAGTAACTAAAAAAAACAAGAAATACGTTACTCTTAACATAGCTTAACACAAAAACAGGGTCTTACTATAAGCTATTAACTATAGTCTTTTTTACCACATAGAAACAACAGGATAATAGCAACTTTATATTTTAATTAGCTATAAGCAAGAAGTACTATAACTTACTTATAACAATAAATAGTACTTTAAAGAAAATAGGATAACTTATAAGCTTAAAGGCCTCCTTATTAGATAAAAGTAGATAAAAGTTTCTAGTTATATTAAATACTATTCTACTTATTAAAAATACTAGAAATTAAGAAAAAAAACGCTAAGAGAATTACAGCCTATCCTAGTCTACACAACCCCTTTCCACACTATTACTATTAACTTTATTACTAATATACTTAACGTATTATTAATAGGTATCTTTTAGTTAATACTAAATTAACCTAGACTAAACACGTTAAATATAGTCTCTTATCTATTTAGTAAATAAACGCTACTAATCACAAAACACATAATATATATAGTAGTAGATTAAGTAGTGGTTTTAGCTTAGATACTTCTCTTTATAAACTAAGGATTACTGTAACAAATTATATCTAACTAAGATCTAAAATTTACTTTTACTATCTAGCAAAACATATTTATTACTCTAAACATTAAACTTCTCCTTTTTATGTTATACTATATATAAACTAATAGCATAAACAAAAAAAAAACTAAATAATAGAAATTATAATCTAATTCTATACTACTATAATGCTAGACGTGCCTTAAACAAGGATACTCTTAGCTCTACAATTTAACCTTAATAATACTTTAGTATTCTTTATAGGATGCTTACTTAACGAGGTAGTAATAAGATTTAGGCTAAGATTAGTAATCACACTAGTTACTAGTATAAAAGATAAGAGCACCTAGGCTAGTATTAAAGTCCTTTATCGTCTATACTAAGAAAAAGCTATTAAGTTAATTAATATTATAAGAGTAATAGTAAAAAATAAATATAATAAAAAACATAATCTAGTTAATTTTTAATAAAAGGATATAGTTTACTTTTACCTAAAAAAGGGATATTATTTACCTAAGTATCCTAAACAGAAATAGTTAATAAAACAAGCTAGTCCCTTTAAGATAATTAAGATAAAAAGCATCTTAGCTACTAAACTTAACTTCTTAGCTATATAGCAAGTTCACTTAGTAGTCTTAGTAGTATAACTCTAGAAGCTAGCCTAGGGAAAAGATCCTTTTTAATAGAGAAGCACTTAGCTATAGCTAATAGCAGTTAACAATACAAGCAGAAAAAACGTCTAAGAACTAGACAAGATTATCACACAACATATCTATTAGCTATATAACTAACTTTATATTAAATTCCTTATTAAATAAAAAGGCTTTACTACTAAGGATAATAGCTAAATTTTATACTTAGAACTAATTAAAATAGCCTAAGAACTTATAAATAAGTTTAAATTAGCTTATTTAATTAACTAGATAACTAAGTATAATAAAAAAAATATCTTAAGACTTAATAAGGAAATTATTACTAATATACTTATAAAATCTTAAATTAAAGTAATTATTCCTAAGTAAATAACTTATAAGTTACCCTAAGATATTTAAAGATAGTAGTAAGCTTTATAGGACTAATAAACACTAATAGACCTCTTATATAATAAAAAAGGAAATCTTTAAATATACTTACTTTATTAAAGGGATAAAGTAAGAAAGGAAAGCGTAATAGGTATAGGTATAGGTTGCTAGTACTTATATTAGCTAATAGAATATTACTTACCTTAACCTTACTTTTTCTTTTCTTTTTAGCCTTATAAATTTTCTTTTTGTTTTTTTTGTTTTTTAGATAATTACTATCCCTATTAAATCTATTAATAGTACTATTACTTTATGTAATAGCTTTAATAATAACCTTTTTTTTACCTTTTTATTTTAATATTTTTACCTTAATAATAATAGACTTACCTTTCTTCTTAACATATCTACTACTAAACCTAATAATAACTACCTAAGCTAAGAATAGTAATAACACTATTATTAAGCCTTTCTCTTTTACGCCTATTACTAATGCCCCTAGTAATAAGGCTATTTAGCTAGTACCTAATAAAAACAATAACTTAACTAGTATCTTAATTTTTAGTGACCTTACTATTAATAGAGAAGGTAACATTATAGACACTAATGGAAGTCATAATATAAATAAACTTTTTAAAGATACTAATATTCCCTTTAACCTAAAAGAGAGCTTTATTAGCCTTAGCAATAGAGACAACAATAGAGCTAATAATATGGCCTTTTTAAGCAATAAGAATAACAGCTTTGACGACAACAGAGACAGTAACTTTAACAAGGAGGACAGTGACAATAAGTCTATCTAGATAGTTAATACTTTTACCTTTACCTATAATAAAGCTAGTAGAAGCAACTACTATAATAGGGCTGGTAATTACTATTATTCCTTTAAGGATACTATCTTTGCCCTTAACAAAGAGATAATTACTACTTTTAATAATAAGCTTTATAAAAAAGTACTTATTATTTTTAATAAGTTCTTTAAAAAAAATCTAAATAAGAGAATAGTAACGCCTTATTTATTATAAATAGTATTATTTATAGTGTTAAAGAAACTTATTAAAAAGCCTAGGATACTAAGATGACTAGTATATTAAGTTAATTAGTAAAGCTACTATTTTATATATAGGTTTTAGTAGTATATATATTATATAAGAACAGATATCTTGTTAAGTTTATTAGTAAATACCTTACTAAACTATAGAGGTTAAGCCTAGTATAAGTTAAGGACACTAGATTTACTAGTAAAGCTACTAGTAGTATGCTTACTATTAAGATACTTCTCTAATAAAAAAAAAAGTTATTACCTAGTAAGATAAAATTAAAGCTAAATTCGAGGACCTTATTATAACCTATAATAAAGCTATTAACTAGCTTTATATTAAAATTAAAGCTAAAAGAGATAATAATATTACTTAGAACAATATAATTAACTAGTTATATAATAAACTTACTGCTAAAGTTTATTATAAGGTCTTAATTTTTACTAAGTTTACTATAAAATTTAAAAAGTTTAATATAATATTTAATAAGCTTAACGCTATTAACTATAAGACTAATATAATAATAAACTAGCTTTTAATTTAAGAGAATTAAAACAGTTATACTATTAACTCTATTAACTCTTATAATAAGGCTACTACTAAAAGCAATAAGTTAAATAAAAACGCAACTAGTAGTTATAATAATAATAACCTTTACCTGCTTAACGTTAAACCTTATGCCTTTAACACTAAGGGTATTACTAAAGCCTAAAAGGCTACTAACCCTATACTAAGGCCACTAAAAAACACAACGCTCCTAGTACTATAACCAGTACTTCTACTAAAAAAATATACATTAATAAAGGTAAAAGAATAAATAAGCTACTAAAAAATATAGATCTATAAGGAATAATAAAAAAAATAGGAAATATAACGGATTACATAGGAAGGCTAACACTAAGCGGGGTCCAGGACTTACAATCTTTATTAGAATTCATAGTATTAAGGCTATAGTAATAGATAAAGGATAAAAACAGATTTACTAATAAGATTAGTAAAAAAGAAGATAAAGATAATAACATTTTAGCTAGACTATATAGATAATAACCTTATAAGATATTATTAGCATAGTAATATCTTAAAATAAAAAGAGCACATATTACCCCTGCCAATAAACACAGGAGGTCTACCACTATATAAGGTAAACCTCCTACAAGGTCATTAAGGGAATTAACTTCTTTCACCTCTATCTTCTAGATCCTATCTTTAGTAAAGCAGGTTCACTACATTAACCATAAGGTCTATCAGACTACACAATAGATCTAACCGCTCCTCTAAAGAACTTACCTTACCAGAGGGGTAACAGTAGGCTTCTACTAGTATTTCTTTATATAATATACTTATAATGTTAGTATAGTTCTTAAATTCTACTAATATAAAGTTTATATCTAGGTTATATATAATATAGTTTAATAAACTAATATATATACTAATCTAGTACTTATAAAGTATATTCTATATATTTTATATAAATAAGAACTTGAAAAAATAACTCCTTAAAAGCTTATTTCTATATTAATAACGTATAAGACGTTCTTGTCTCTTAGTTATATAATATTTATAATTATCTTATAATTAAAGTAGCTTTTATCTTTAAGTATAAACTTAAACCTCTTTAATACTAAGTTATATAATTAATAATAATAACAAAACTTCTAAACTTTTCTTAAAATATTAATATTAATGTTATAATACCTAGCCTTTTTTAGGAGATAATAAAGATAGTCTGTATAAGGATATCTAAATCGTCTATAAAGCCTTTAAAGTTATTCTTCTATAAAGAACATACTAGCCTCTATATAACTAAGGTTAAAGAATAAGTAACTTTATTTCTATATAACTAAGATAAGTTTTTTATCTTACTATATAATCATATTATTAATGTTATTAAAATATACACTTAATTTATCTATATTATATAATAAAAACAGGAGTAAAATAAAAGTATTAAAAATATAATATATAACTTTTCTAAGCTAATTCTTTATTTTTATAATATTAACTAATATAATTAAGTTATTTACCTTAAATTATATATTTATTAATCCTAGTCCTTAAAATATTACTATATAAAAGTTCTCTTATAGGTATATAAGGACTTAAAGTTTCTTTATAGTAAAGAACTTTATTATTCTTATATTTTATAGTTCTTCTTAATATAATAAAATATAAGGATTATATAATAAAAATTAATAGGTCTTTAATATCTTTAGTAATAAAAAGATATTTTCTTTTATTATATAATAAAAGAATAAAAAAAATATTAAAAAAGCTAATATCTCTTTATCTTTTATAAATTCTTTTTTTTTATTATATAATTTATTTACTAGGTTTTTTTTTTAAAGTTAAAAAAGTATAAGGCAAAATCTCTTTATAGTTCTTATTTAAGTATACTATATGTTCAAAGGTATTAGTCTTTTGTATAATTATATTCTTTATTTAAATAATTTATAGACTAATAACCCTCTTTTTTATATATAAAATATCTTTTTTTAGATATTATATAATTAAACTTAGGTTATAATAAAGGTTAACCTTTTTAAGGTTATTAAGAAGATCCTCTATTATTTAATAGTTTATTATATAATAGTTATAAGTAACTTTTATTATTAGAGTACTTTTTATTTATAAAGTTAATATTATATAATATAGACTTCTTATTTAAAGTAACTTATAGTAATACTCTTAGACTAAAAAAGAATTACTTGTATATATAATATACTTTAAAATTACTTAAAGTAGTTTTTAGCTCTAGTATACCTCTATACGGTTAGGTAATTTGTGTACAAAGCATAATCTCTTTCTGAAAACCTAGGCTAAGTGTTTACTATACAAGGGGTATTTTATCTAAAAGTATCTCTAATATGTTTATTAGATTCTTATCTAGATTATCTTATTTAACTTATATAAAGAATAGACTTGTTTAATTTATTTAATAAAAAGTATAGTTAATATTAATATTAAAGTATATTTCTAATATATTATATATCTTATCTTATCTCCTTATTAGTCTAATATAATAGAAATAAAACTCTTCTATATAATTAGCTAAGATATTAAGAAATACTATATAGTATTAGTTTTTAGTAATCTTAAAGCGTTAATAAAAACTAATAAAGACCTTTACCTTATTATATAAGATATTATATAGCTTACTTATATAATTCTTATTTTTTCTTTATTTCTTTTAAAAGATTAAAATTATAGTTAACTTATATAATTTATTTTAGATTATTTGTTTTAGTAGTAGGTTATAGATATTATTTCTTTAATATAAAGGTATTATATAACCTTAGATTTATAGAAAACTCTTAACCTCTTATATAAATCTTGTTCTAAGAGGTATATTTTTAAAGCTAATTATAACTGCTCTTGTATAATTAATGTTTATGTTATTTATATATTATATAAGGGCTTAATTAGCTCTATTATTAGTTTAGTTATGTTTTAAGGTAAAGTTATTTTAAGGTTTTAAATAGGTATTTAAGTTATTATAATCGTATAACTTAGTATAAGTACTATATAAGTAGAAAGCTATTCTTTTTACTTATTAAACTTTCTTTTAATCTCCTTAATAAATTTAATTAGCTATTAATTTATATTTCTTATTAGTAGTAATCAGAATCCTTTTAGCTTAATAAATCATATAAACTCTACTTTAAACATATAATAGACCTTTTTCTATTAGAAAATAAACTATTTATTAAAATCTTTTTATAATAATATTATCAGGTTTTTCTTTAATTACCTTAAATATAGTATATTTATATTAATATATATAATATATATAGTTATTTCTTTTTTAGATAGTACTTATATAATATTAACTAGATTTCCTTAGCGTCTAGGATTTATAGTCTTTTTTTATATATATAATAGGACTTTACTCTTTATACTTATTTCTTTATATATTAGTAGATATTTATTAATGTTATTATGTTAGCTTTAATAATTATCTTCTAGATCCTTTTAAGAAGTTATATTGTGTTTAGTAGTTGTTTTATATTATATAATATTAAAATTAGTTTATTTAGTGCTATAATATATACTTTATACTTTATATATAGTATAATAAAGATTTTTGTCTAGTTTAGCTTAGTAGATAATAATAAGAATTTGTTTTATATAATAATAAAGCAAAAGTCGTTTTTATCTTATTTACCTAGTTCAGCTTAGTAAATAATAATAAATAAGATTAAGGCTTTTTAGCATAAGAGACTTTCTAGCATAACCCCTTAAGTATCCCTAAGGATTTCTTGCTTTATATAAAGTATAAGATTACCTAGTAACTTAGCTATAAAGCCTAAGTCTTATTTCTTTATTCTTATTAATTTATAATTATATAAAGTAATTATATAGATTACTAAGTAACTACTAATTAGTATTAAATAGATTCTTTCTTCCTAAGAGAACCTATTTATATAATTATACTTAGGTTAAAGTTAAGGTAAACTAAAGATGTATTTTTTATAATTTATCTTTTTAACTATAAGACTTAGCTTTTATATACAAGATATATAATCTTATATATTTCTAAGTTAGTTTAGTATAAATATACTTTTAATCTTTTTAATAGTTAACTAAGAGCTAAATATCTAGTTTATACTTTCTGCTATAATATATGTCCTTAAGTCGTATATGTTATATAACTAGCTGGTGCTATTATTCTAATAATATATTATATTTAGTCTTTTTATAATTACTATATTACTAACTACATAATTTACTCTTCTTTATATAAGCCTTCTCTTAATATATATTTTTACCTTTAGTATTAATAACTCTTTTTTTTACTTAAATTACTTCTACTTTAACTATATTAAGAGACCCTTTAAGACATAGTTAGGTTTTTTTAGCCCTTTAACGTTTACTTAGTATCTTATTTACTATATAAAGCCTATAATACTTAGCTTTAATAAAAGCTAGTTTATATATTAATTTACTAATACTTTTAGCTTATAAGTTAAATACTTTATATAAATAAGTTAATAAGTTATATTAATAACTAGTAATCTTTTTTAAGTAATATAAAGCTTTATATAGCGTTATATACTATAGTTAGCGTCTTTAGGTCTTAGGAGCCTTAGCTACTTAGGTATAAGTTAAATAGTGTTAGCGTTTTTAGCTTAAAATCTAAGCAAAAAATAACTATTTTTAGGTTAAAAGGGATAAAGTTAACTTATTTAAAGCTAGCTTATATTTTTTATTTATTTATTAAAGTAAAAAAGGTTATTCTAAAGGTAAAGAAAAAGTTATTTTTAGTAATATATATAATTTATATTTATATTATTTTCTTAATTTCTTTATTATATAATGCTTTTAGTAAACTAAAATAGCTAATATTAAAAGGCTAAAGCTTATATAATAAATAAAAAAGTATATAAAAAGTAATCATACTATATTTTTATAGTAATTATTAAATTTAATAGACTTATAGTTATTATAACTAGTAAAAATTAAAAGCTACTTAATATATTTTATATAAGACTTTATATACTTTTTAAAATAGTATAACTAATTTAAGCTAATCTTATTTATAGTTTATTTATTTTTATTAAAGTAAATATATTATTAAGGTAAGAATTAGCTATTAGTATATTATAAGAAGAGGTAATATTTACTTTTAATAATAACGTATAAAGGTAATACTTAGTTATTTATATATATACCTTAAATAATAAAAGCTTATTTATAATTACTAGGCTACTTTATATAAGGCCTTTTATAATAATTAAAGGTTATTGTTACGTAATAGTTATAAGCAGAAGTAGTGAATCTATAGAGAAAGGTTTTCTTACATAGGTAAAGATAACCTTAAAAAATCCCCGGGAAATCACAGTGGATCTACCACGCTGTGATAGTAGGTCCACCCACGTAGTAGTAGTGTATCCGCCAGGAATTTACCACGAATTCCTAGTAGGACCTACTTTTGTAACCACAGGGAATCCACTAAGAAATCCTTAGTAGATTCCTAGTGATTTCTCTACGCTTTAGATAGCTTTAGATAAGAACCTCTTAGTATTTTATTACTAATTCTTAGCTAGCTAAATAAAACAAGAATTATTAATTTTTATATTTATTTTATTTATATTAAAATATAATAAATAATAGTATAACTTTTTTTTATCTAAAGATAATTATTTTTATAGTACTTAGGCTAATAAAAATAATAATAAAATAAAACTTTAAGCTTTTTTTAACGCTTTATAATAACTATAAAAAGAAAAAATAAAGGTTTAAGTTTTTATAAGAGTTTTAGTAAATAAAAAGAAGATAATAAAATAGAAGTGTAAGCTTTTTCTTAAATCTTATTAGTTCTACTACTTATACTAAATTAAGTAAAATACTTATTATTATTAGATTATAAATAAATATATTTATATTATTATTATTACTATTAACTTTAAACTAAATTCTATTATTAATAAATCTATACTAAGTAGCTTAACTAATAACTATATATTTATACTATTTAAAGGTATATAAATAAATACTTTTATTAGCTAAATATATACTTCTTTAAATTACTTAATAACTACTATAAGCTTAGTATTTATATCTGTTTTTATTAATAGTATATCTATTAACTTAAATAACTTATTCTTAAAGATTTAAGAAAACTATTTAGACTTAGCTTATAGCTAAATTTAAATACTTAAATAAAATATAAATATATTTATAAAAACTACTATAATATATATTAACTATAGAAATAACTTTAGCTTTATCTTTATCTTCTAGTAAGTTATACTAATCCTTACCTCTAGTATACTAAAAATCCTTTATTAATATTCTTTAAGAAAGCATTTTCTATAAAGAATTAATAAATAAAAACTCTAGAACAGAAACCTTACTCCCTTAAATAGTTCTATTATTATTAAATAAGTTAACTTTACTTTTATAAACTTTATTAGTAAAGTTTCTCTTAAAAAAAAGCAAAACTAAAGAATCTATTTTTCTATAAAAAAAACTAATAAAAAGCTATAATCTTTACCTTAAAATAAATCCTTTTAATAATAGCTTATTAAAGGTAATAAAATAAAAAAGGTCTATATACTAGTAACCTTCATATAAAAAGTAACTATATTATAAACAAAAAGAAAAGGTTTTTTAACCCTCTTAAGGAAATAATAATAAAAACTAAAGTATAAACTTACTAAATCTACTAAACAAAAACCTTAATTACTTATCTAAATTAAATAAACTAAAAGAGCTAGTTAATTTTAGAATATATAAACATTAATTAAGCTTTTAATTAAGGTAAAAAATATTAAATAGTTTAATTTATTAAAATCTTTTAAGGATAATAAGAATAACGATTTAAAAAAAATAAAAATAGTATAAATTAACGTTTATTAATTTATTAATTTATTCTATAAATATACTTATATATCTATTGCTTATGTAAGAGCTATACCTTTAAACTTATATATTTATTTAAAAGAAGTAGCTAATAAATAGTATATTAAAGATTTAGATAAAAATAACTAACTAAAAAGAATTATAAGACCTAAACAATAAATTAGATTTATAAATAGACTTACTTATAAAATAATTTAAGATTCTATAAAAAGTAGTAGAATAAAAACTTAAAAAACTTTATTATATTTTAGAGGATATTAGAAATTATATAAATATTTATTATTTTATATCCTAAGTTAAATAGTTAACTAAAGCCGCTAAGAAACTAAAAAACAAGTATCTCTTACTAGTATATAATAAGATAAACCTAAATCTTATTACTAGTCTACTATAACTAAATAAAGATACTTATTAAGCGTATTAACTTTAATATTTAACTTTTTATTAAAAAGGTTAAAAATATAATATAGAATATAATAACTAAAAACATTTAGTTAAAGTAAAAACACTATTAAAATTAACTATACTTAGTTAAAAGTTAACTTCTATAATAAAAAAAACTATTAAAAAATCTAAACTATTTTAAATATAAAATTAAATAATACTAAAATAACTAGAAAAAAGTTTTCTTAACTATTAAAAACTAAATTTTATTAATAATATAAAAGACTAACTAAAAAAAGAATTAGGTAATATAAAAAATACTCTTAAAAAAACTTCCTTTAATTAATATTAAAAACCTATTTTTAATAAACTAACATAAGACTTTTAATTAGTATAGCTTATATATTAATATATACTAAGAATAAGTAACTATAAATTTTAAGAATAATTATATAAATATAAATATTTAAAAAGAAAATAGTACTTTTAATCTAGAAACTTATTTATATATATAAGACTTAAGTTTTATAGTAGCTAACTTGTTTTATATAAAAGATTTAATAATAGAATAGTTAAGTAGTCTAAATACATTAAATAAGGTTATAACTTCTCTAAACTTAGTAAACTTTTACTTAGATCTAGTTATTAATAAATTTTATTAGTAAATACTAAAATATATAAATAAATATTTTTTATTTATAGCTTAACTAAGAATTAAGAAGTAAAATTTTTATAATTCTTATATATAAATCTCTTTATAACCCTATAACTAAAAGTCCTAAAAATATATAGTTATTTTTTCTAGATTCTTCTTGAAAAATAACCTATAAAAGTATATATTACTATATATAACTATACTAATATAAACTACTATAAACTAATATAGTCTACTACATATAAACGTATATACTTCTAAGTATTATATATACCAGCGCTTATGCTTATCTACAGGCATATACAGGCATATATATACATATACAAGGAATATATAAGTACCTCTCAGTACTTAAATATACACTTAGATATACGCTTAGATACTATACGTATCTAAGGGACTTTCTATATAACTAAGAGATATTCCTTCTACTTAGACAGTTTACAATAACAACGATGATAACGATACTTTAACGGTTAATATATATATACCTTTTCTGTCTACCTTTATTCTTCTCTACTTTTCCTTATGACTATTATGAATAACCCCCTGTTATTCTTACTGCTTATTTTACTTATAATTCCTTATTACTTAAGAAACAAAAGGCCTAAAAAGAATATCTTTTCTTATATTAAAATATAATTATTAAGCCTCTAAGTAATAAGTAAATAAAAAGCTTATTATAAGCTAGTTTTAGTTAATACTATATTCCTTATAGTTATACTTATATATATATTTACATAGATATAAGTAGAGACTCTACTATAACTACTAAAGCTTATATAGATACCAGGGTAAGCAGATATTTAATATAAAAAGATCTTTTAAAGTAAATTCTAAATTATACCTTAGATACTAACTATTAAACTTACCTCTAAGGAGTAAAAGAATCCTTAACTCTAGAATAAGCTAAATTTACTATAAAATACTTTAAGAAAATCTATAAATAAAATAAGAAAGTTGTCTTATACCTTTAAAGGTAAGTAATAAAAAAACTATTTACTAGAATTCTTATAGGCTAAGAATTTAATATTCTTAATAGTATAAATATACTTAATTTAAAAGGAATTATTAAGATATATTTATATAATAGAATTAAAGTTTTTATACAAATATACGCTAAGAGATCCCTTTATTAATATATAGTAAAGAGTAGAAGAAACGTTATAATTAGCTTTTACTTTAAAGTATTAGTTTAAATTAATTATATAAACGGTTTAAAATAAAGTTACTTTTATTTTAACTTATATAAGGAAACAAAACAGAATCCGTTATAAGTTATAAGCTACTTATTATTGTCTTTAATTATAGCTTACACCTATTAAAGATATAAAAGAATTAAAACATTAATTCTATTTTACTATTTAAATACAAAATAACTTTCTTTTTATTAGAAATTAAACTAAACTAACTATTAACTAATTAATATAAACTAAAAAATAAGAATATTTTTTAAAAAAGACTAATAAAAAATTAAAAGGTTAGAATTAAGTAAAACTATTCTTAAGAATTTATTACTATAAGTAAAAGAGTAACTATTTATAATCTTAATAATATATTTATTAACTAAATAAAATAACTTATAAAAGATTTTCTAAACCTATAGAAACTTATAAGTTATATTAAAATTACCCTTAAAAAAGAAATAACTATTCTTTTAGTTAAAAACTACTATAAATATTAGCTAGGTTAACGTTTATACCTAAGAAGCATTAAGGATTGAGAATTCCTAAACAAAACTATAGATAATATATACGTTAATAATAAGCTAAAATAAGTAACTAGCCTAACTCTATTTAAAGCACTAACTTTTATACTATAAAGAATAGTTAATAGTAAACTAAAAAGATATATAGTTATTAATTTATAAGCTTTAAGCTATATAACTATCCTACATACATACCTAATACCCTTATAAATAGAAATAATATAAAAGATTAGAGGAAAATAATTCATTACTATTATAGATACCTAATCCTTCTTTTACTAGTTCCTAGTAAAAAAGAAGCATTAAGATAGATTTATAATTGTTAATTACCATAGACAAGAAAAATCTATAGTAGCTCTTAAAGGATTTAAGAATTCGCTTACTTACATCTAATAGTATATAAATAATCACTTATATCTATTTAAGGATTTTACCTAGGTATTTATTAATAATATCGTTATAGTATTAAATACTTAGAAAAAACACAAGAAACACCTATAAATAATCTTTTAGCTATTTAATTAAAAGAATTTAACTCTTGTTTTAAATAAATCTTTTATTAGTTTTTTATTAGTCTAGTTACTTAGCTTTAGAGTTAATATATTTAAGCTAAGTAATATAAAAAATCATATAAAAGTATTATAATAGATCTAATTTTCTTTAAACTTAAAGGCCTTAGAAAAATAGATAAGGTCTACTAGATATTTATAGCATCTTATTTTATATTATACTAGTAGAATATAACTATTACAGGCTTTAAAAACTTTTCTTTTAGCTAAGGCCTAGTCTTAAGGGATTACTAAGAGAATAAAAAGAAAAAACTATTATAAATAAATAATAATTATTTTAACTAAAAAATAAATAAATAGCTTTAAAGACATTAAGTATACTTTTATAGCAAATAACATATTATTTTACTATAATCTTAATTATACCTTGTTTATCTAGCTAGACGCTTCTTATAACTATAGACTTAAAGCTCTTCTATTTTATCTTAAAGAAAATGCTAAATAGTTACTAAAAAAACTAATCCCTTATATATTAATTTAACTAATTATATATTTAAATAAAGTTTTTAGTTTAATAAAATAAAAGTACTAGGTTATAGAACTTAAAGTAGCTTATTTAGTTTAGGTGATTTATAAAACCAGAACTATAGTTACTTTAGTATAAGTAAATTTTACTATAATTCTTATAAATTATACTTCTACTTCTAGAGTAATATAACAAATAACTCTGTTTATAACAAATAAACGCTAAATAAATCTATACCTTATACTTATAGCTAAATATTTATCTTAATTTAACTTATTTTATATTTATATTCTAGAAACTTTAAATATAGTAGCTAATATATTATTAAGACTTTTAGATAAAATAATTTCTTTATAAGAAGATTATAAGGAACTAGATAAAATATAGTTAGATAATATAATACTAAGAATAAGATTTATTATAAGAACTCTTATCTTATCTAATTATATCTTTATATCTAATAACTATATAAACTTACTATAGTTATATTTAGATTAAGTAAAATAGGAGCTTTATAACCGTGTATAACTTGCCTATATACAAGATATACTTATAACAATAAAGGCAGTCTAGAAAAGACTAGCTAAGAATCAGGTTAACCCTAGAATTCCAGTCTTGGATCTAGTTAACCCTAGATTCCAGAAAATCAACTCCTAGATTCCAGATAAGATATTTTTATTAGATAATCATATTACTAATAAGACATCAAGGAAAAGATATAAACCTAAGATATTCCTACCTTTTAGAAAGGAAGAAAAATAATAGGATATAGAATATAACAACCTTATCTTTCTACCTTTACCTTTACTAAGTCTCTTTACTTCCCTGTGACTATCTAAGAATATCACTATTATATTCTAAGTATAATCTATATATTTATAGACCTAGAAATAGACTATAAATTCTGAAAAGAAATCTAGAAAGGCTATAAGAAGAATAAAAAACTTAATAAGATATAAGATTAACTTTAATAATTATAGTATAACTTTAAACTTTTATTTAAAATTAATTATTATTTATTTTATTTTATAAAGTACTTTAAAAAAAAAACTTTATATTTTAGAATTAGTAGCTTATAAGTTTATTAGACCTATTTATAATAAAAACTATTATGCTAAAGATAAGTAAGCATAGTATAAGCTTTAAGAGAACTTTCTTATTTATAATATAATAAAAAAAATCTAAACTTACTATAAATATTACTCTATTTATAGTCCTTTAAGAAAAAAAGATATAAACTATTAAGAGTATTATAACCTATTATTATACTACTAATACTTTTTTATATTATAGCTATAGATTTTATTATAGGCTTATTAGAGGTTTTATTTAAAAACACTTTATAGTAACTTAAAGGATTCCTATTATTTAAGTCTTTACTAATAATATTAAATAAGTTTATAAAATTAACTATACTAATTCCTAGGTATTCTATATATATAGTAAAAGACTAAGCTAAAGTTCTTTTTTGTTTTTTTTAACTTTATAACTAAGAGATACTAAGAAGTATTATCTTAGATAAAGATTTTAAGTTTCTTTCTAACTTTTAGTAAACTTTATAAAGAGAAATAAATACTATGGTTTAATTCTTTATATTTTATTATTTTTAGACTAATAGATTATTAAAAAAGAAAAACTAAATAGTAAAAATATCTATTAAAGTATTTTTATTTAAATCTCTTAATAAAAGATAAATAAATATAATAGTATAAATGTAAGCTAAACTAAATAATATATATTTTAAAGTTATTAAAGCTTTACTAAATAAAGTATTATATAGTTTTAAAACTAATAAAGTATTAGATCTACTAGGTAATATAAATATATAAATAAACTATAAAATACTTTAAGAAAAAACAAAATTTTCTATTATAGTAATATAAATATATATAAAATAAGTTTATAATTACTATTATAAATATATTTTATTTACTTTAAAAGACTTTATTTATTTATAACTAAAAAAAAAGATATCAACTACTAAAAAATCTACTATAAAAAATATTATTATAGTACACTAAACTAATAAAAGTCCTTTAAAAAGTTAAAAAACTAGCTTATTAGCTAAAGTTATTACTAATAATAAACATTTATCTAATAGTATTAATAGCTTATCTTATCCAAGCTAAAGATATATAGTTAGATTTATATTAATAAAGACTAGCTTTAATAAGACTAGTAAAAACTAATAACTTCTAGTAAATAGAATAGAGGAATAACTATTAACACTATAAAGTAGAATATATCTTAGAAAAAAGAATTACTTGTTAAGGTTAAAGAAAACCTTAAACTTAGTATTTTATTAAGTAAAAAAGATATCTTAGTATTTATAATACTTGGATAAATACTAATATAATAGAAGCTAATAAACTTATCTAAGAGTTTAAGAGAAATCACTAAAAGACAATAAATAAATAAGTAAAGATTTAAGCAAAAAAAGTATTATTAATATACTAATATATAATATAGAATCTTAAAGAAGTATTTAAAGTTTAGCTTTAAACTACTAAATAATAATAGTTATTATTAAAAAAACTATTATTAAATAATAACTAAGAGAAAACTAATAAAGTATTATTTATAAGCTAGATTTAAACTAATAGCTCTTAAGAAATCTCAGTAAAAGAACTATTAAGTAACTAAACAATTAAACAACATAGCTACGCTATTTATAACAAATATACTATTAATAGACTAGGACAAGTAAATACACTATTAAACATTACCTAGGACATTATAAACAACTTAGTATAACTTATTACTTATCCCTTTTACTCTTACTAAATAAATAAAAGTTATTTATTTTTTATTTATTTATATTATTTTTTTTATAATTCTTTTATTCTTTAGTAACTATTTAGTATAATATATATATTAACTTTTATATACCTAAAGGCTTATATATTAATCCCTTATTAATTCTATATTATAAGATTCTTTTTTATCTCTTAACTAACTAATAAAAATCTATTCTATAACTTTTATTATAAGTATAACTTTTATACTTATTTTACTAAATCTTAAGATAATACTTTACTTTTTTTTAAAGGATATCTTTATATAGTTATATTTTATAGTAGAGAGTCTTAGCTAATTAATAAAACTAAGAGTTATATTACTACTTTTAAAAAGTTTTATACTAATAACTTTATTGTTTTTACTTTTTATTATAAATAGGCTTATAACCTTAGCCTAAATAATATTAAGGTTAACTTTTTTAATTATATTATCTTTAGTAAGAATAACAGGGGGTTATTTATAATAGTTACAAGGAAAAGTAGAGAAGAATAAAGGTAGACAGAAAAGGTATATATATTAACCGTTAAGGTTTCGTTATACTTAGTTGTTATTAAAAACTGTCTAAGTAGAGGGAATATCTCTTAGTTATATAGAAAGTCCCTTAGATACGTATAGTATCTAAGCGTATATCTAAGCGCCGAGAGGTACTTATATGTTTCTCGTATATGTATATATATGCCCGTATATGCCTATAGATAGGCATAAGCGCCGGCATATGTAATACTTAGAAGTATATACGTTTATATATAGTAGACTACATTAGTTTACAGTAGTTTGTATTAGTATAGTTATATATAGTAATATATACTTTTATAGGTTATTTTTCAAGAAGAATCTAGAAAAAATAACTATATATTTATAGGACTTTTAGTTATAGAGTTATAAAGAGATTTATATATAAGAATTATAAAAATTTTACTTCTTAATTCTTAGTTTCCTCCTTAAGTTATATCTAAGTTATAGATATAACTTATTTTATATAGAAACTTATAAAAACCTTATATAAGGAAAATTATAAGAAAAATAGTTATAGTTATAGTTATAGTTAAAAACCTTTAAAGGAAAAAAAAAATTTATAAAGGGGAAACCTTAGTATTTAAGCTGTATTACTTTCTTTTTAGAAAGTATTTCTTTATTATCTATAGTTTCTTTAGGTAAAAACCCCTTTTTATTAAGATTTATAGTCTCTATAAAGTATTTAAATACTTCTTTATTAACAGATTTAGTAAATATATCTGCTATATTATTCTTTGTATAGATATGGTATAAAGAGACTTGATTATTATAAACAGCTTGTCTAGAAAAGTAATATCTTATATTTATATGTTTAGATTTCTTATGAAGCTCTGGGTTTTCTGTTATACGTTGTGCTGCCTCGTTATCTATTAAAATAATAGGCTTATTTAACGTTATATTTAACCCTAAGTTATTATATATATAGGAAAAAGAGTTATATAGGTATATAGATTCCTTTATAGCTTTACATAAAGCCATATATTCAGCTTCACAAGTAGATAAAGCAATAGTCTTTTGTTTTATACTATTTTAGCTTATTATATTATAGTACCCTAGGGTACTTATATATCTAGTAGTAGACATTTTATCGTCTAAGTCTCTAGCCTAATTAGAGTCTAAAAATATAACTAACTGTAAGTTAATATTATAGTTATATATTAATCCTAGATTAGGATATTTATTTATATATCCCTATATCCTATTAAGCGTAATAAAATGCTCTTTAGATAAGTTACTTATATAACAAGTATATATATTTACTAGATATATTATATCTAGCCTAGTCTTAAGACTTAAGAAGAGTAGAGATCCTATTTCTTGTTAATATTAAGTTATTTCTTCTTTTATTACTTGCCTTGTATTTTTTCTAAGCTTAATAGTAGGATTTATAGGCGTATTATAAGGATAAGTATTCTTTTTATTATATTCTTTTAGTATTTTATTTGTATATTTGGTTTAATGAATATATAAGATCTTATTTACTTTATCTATATACATTTTATTCCCTAAAAATATATATAGAATTCCTAAGTCTTGTATCTGTAAATCTTTATTTATATTATTATAAAAATATTCTATATCTTTATTTATAGAAGCTACTATTATTATATTGTTTATGTGATAGGCTATTATAGCTCTTATATTATTATTATTAGCTATAAAGATACCTTTATTATAAGGGGATTCTTTAAAGCCTAGTTTTATAATTATAGATCTTAACCACTTATACTAGAGTCTAGGGCTCTGTTTTAGACTATGTAAGGCCTTTTTAAGCTTATAATATAAAGCTTTTTCTGTTATATTATTTATATATTTTAGGGTATTTGTTTTATAGTTATAAGAGAAACTTATAGGTAATTTTACTTATATTTCTTTATCTATATTAGTATAGCAGAAGGCATTAGAGATATCAAATTGCCTAAAAAACTAGCTTAGCTTTATTCTTATTATAAATATAGCTCTATAATTCTTAGGTTTATAGGTAGTACTAAAGGTTTCTAGATAATTAATACCTATGTATTAATTAAAACCTTGTACTACCTACCTAGCTTTATATTTTAACGGGTTATCATTTATATCTGTTTTTAATTGATATACCCATCTTCCTCCTAAGGGCTTAATTCCTTTAGGTAAAGGAAGTATTATCCAAGTATACATATTATGTAAGTTATTAACCTCTAAAACCATTACTTAAATCTATTTATCTCTAGAAATAGAGATTATAGCCTTTTTATAGGTAGTAAGGTCTTTATTTGTTGTTATAGTAAGGATATATATAGCTTTATTAAACCTATTTATCTTATTATTCTAATTATTTATAGTAAAAAGTATTAGTTTAATTATAGGGTAGTCTTTTATAGTATATAAAGCGCTTTCTTAGTCTACTACCTATTTATAGTCTTTAAGCTTATTATTATTCTGCTTAGGAATTTCTACTATTATCTTAGATTTATTATTATTATTATTATAATTATTACAATCATAATTATTACAATTATTACAATTATAATTTTTACAATTATTATTATTTGTTATATTATTATTATTTATCGGCTTTATATTTATACCTCTAGGATTTAAGTCTTCCCTTCTACTTTTATAGTTATATAGAGATATCTTATTATTACTACTATTTTCTTTATTATTTATATTTATATTATTATTATTAATAGTAGGAGGTATAAACTGATTTTCTAGAATAACTATATCTCTAGTCTAAAAGGAAGTTTTCTTTTAAAAATCATATACTTTATATATATTATTTCTATAGTTAAGTACTATAGCTTTTATAGCCTTATTATCTAGCTTTTTTATCTTAAGATCCTTATTCTTATAGTAACATATAGATCTAAAAGTTACTATATTATTAATATTAGGCTTTATATTATTACCTATTTTATAAGGGGTCTTATAGTTAAGAGCTTTATAAGAAGTTCTATTATATAGATCTACTACTATTAAAGCAGCTTCTCCCTATAAATATAAAGGTAAATTTGCCTATAAAAGTATAGCTCTTATTTTATTAGTTATAGTTCTTATTACTCTTTCTATTATACCATTAGGCTCATAAGTATAAGGTACTTTTATATTATGATTTATCCCTTTAATTATATAGGTATAATATTCAGTATTATTATTAAATTCTAGACCGCTATCTGTATTAAAGTCTTTTATTTTATTCTTATTTATATTATTCTTATTTATATATTCTAGAACAGCAGTATTAACTTCTTCTGCTTTTTTAGTTCTAAGTAGTTTTATAGATATAAGTCTAGATTTTCTTTCTAAGAAGATAATAAACCATTAACATTTATTATAGGTAGAAGGTGTTATAGGTCCACAGAGATCAGAAGAGACTTTTTCTATATATTTATAATTCTTATTATAGTTATTAGAATACTTATTAACTTTAGTAGTAAAGTTTACTTTTATATAGGTATTATAAGTATAGTCTTTTTTTATTATATTATTAGTTATATTTATATTATCTTTAAGTTATATTAAGACTTTTCTATTTATATATCTTTGTCTATTATACCACTTTTTATAGTTATTAATTTCTTTATTATATATAACTTTTTTATATTTATAAGGTTTTCTTCTTATATTTATAGTATTTATATATTCTTTATAGTTATTAAGATCCTTTTTATTTAAAACCTTTATATTTAAGTAATATAGATTATCTTTTATATTCCCTTTATAAAAGGTTTTTTTATTATTTATATTTATTAAAGATACCTTTATATCCCAGAAAAGAGAAGTTATTTTAAGTCTTTTTAGTCTATTTTAACTTAAAAGATTAATACTTATTTTAGGTATATAATAATAGTCTTTAAGGATATATATATTATTATTATTAGAAAAAGAAATTACTATATCCTTTTGTAAAGAGATTTTTTTTCTTTTTATATTTCTTTAGTTAATATACCTGTTTATATAGGTAGTCTTTATAAATAGGGGTTTATTACTTATAATATTAATAGTAGTAGTAGTATTTAGGTAGAATATAATATATTTATTATTCTTAGTTATATATATAGGTTTATTTATATTATTACTTATTTTATTATTAGTTATAGTTATTATAGAGGAGGTTATATAACTTATATCTTTAAAATCTAAGTTTATCTTACTCTCTTCCTCTTATTAAAGGTTATCTATAACTATATTATCTGTAACTATAATATACGTATTTTTT
Source organism: Colletotrichum spaethianum (assembly GCF_022836535.1). Lineage (NCBI taxonomy): Eukaryota > Fungi > Ascomycota > Sordariomycetes > Glomerellales > Glomerellaceae > Colletotrichum > Colletotrichum spaethianum. The sequence goes on along the minus strand of NW_026054820.1, from coordinate 163,504 downwards.
GCGTCTGATTTATCTAATTCTTCAGAATCTTTTTCCTCTATTATAGCTTTTTTAGCTATTAAGGCCTTTTAGGCCCTATAGAGCTTATTTCTCTTTATATTAGTTTTTTGTTACCTCAGAACTTCTTCCTTAGTATTATCCTTATTTTTCTAGCCTTTAAGGGCCTTAATAGGATATAGGAAGTTACAGTCTTTAACTATATAGTTTTTTAACTTACAGTATATACAATAAACACCCTTTATCTTTTTCTAAGGCTTTTTAATTCCTTTTCTAAAGGTAAAAGTATATAATACTATAAAAGAACCTTTTTTTTTTGCTTTATTTATAAGATTTATAAAAAAAGATTCTATAGTATAGGAATTTATATCCTTTTTAAAGGCTTAGGTTATATTAATTATAAAACCTTTATAACTATTATCTAAACTATTTAATACCTAAGCTATAATAACTTATTTTAGTAAAGCTATATCTTTTAAAGATAAGTTATCTATAAGCTCTTTTACCTTATTAAGGTATTCTTCTATAGATCTAAAGGATTCTAAGGAGGTATTAAAGAACTCTTTATAAATAAGATATTTATTAGTAAAACTAGTAGGTTTATATAGATCCTTTAGTTTCTTCTAGGCCTTATATCTTATTATAAAGTCTTTTATAACCCTTAAAAGAGAATCCTTATAAAATAGCTTTATAAAAGCTAATATTTTTATATTACTCTTTTATTAAGAAGGTATAGTTAAAGAAGTTGTAAGACTAGAGTTAATATCTTTACTAATAAGTAAAGCCTTAAATTTAGTTACCTAAACATTATAGTTAAGGCTACTAGAAAGGTATAGTATATAGATTTTTTCTATAGTATTAATTTAGTTTAAATTTAATTAAAATATAAGGGTTTTAGTTGATTTTAGCTGATTAGAGAGAGATATTAGTATTCTGATAGTATTATTGAATTTGTTTTGAAAAATAGGCCTTAAAAGTGGTTAGGTTGTTATAATATCATTATTAATAGTATAGCGTTACGTGGTTGCTTTAGGTTAAAGATATATATAGGCCTTTAATTAAAGAAGCTTTTACTAGACGATAAAGCAGTTAGTCTAGTGGTTTAGCTATTCTCTAGATTAACTAATTAAATTAGTAACTTAATTAGAGCTCTTAGGTTTAATTCTAGCTTAAGGTATATAGTCTTTGTTAGATATAGACTAGAAATAACCTTTAACTAGTAAAGTAAGATTAAATTATGATTTGCTTAGAGCTATAGTAGCGTAAAATATAGTAATAGGTATAATGCTTACCCGGTAAGCCGGTCCCTCTATTCTGCTGAATATAGACTACTAAGTGTAAGGTATAGCTGCCTTAGAGCTGTATTCCTTAAAATTCCCTTAGCTAATATAGTATATCCCTTAGTAAGGTTAAATTTCTGTTATATAAAGTAAAGGTATAAGTATAAAGGAAGTTAAAGGTATAAAGGAAGATAAAGATATAAAGGTTACTTTCTCTACTAAGCTAAGCTTATAACCAGTAAGAATAACAAGGGGTTATTCATAATAGTTATAAGAAAAAGTAAAGAAGAATAAAGGTAGACAGAAAAGGTATATATATTAACCATTAAGGTTTTGTTATACTTAGTTGTTATTAAAAACTGTCTAAGTAAAAGGAATATCTCTTAGTTATATAGAAAGTCCCTTAGATATATATAGTATCTAAGCGTATATCTAAGTACTAAGAAGTACTTATATGTTTCTTATATATATATATATATGCCTATATATACCTGTAGATAAGCATAAGCGCCGGTATATATAATACTTAGAAGTATATACGTTTATATATAGTAGACTATATTAGTTTATAGTAGTTTATATTAGTATAGTTATATATAGTAATATATACTTTTATAGGTTATTTTTCAAGAAGAATCTAGAAAAAATAACTATATATTTTTAGGACTTTTAGTTATAGAGTTATAAAGAGATTTATATATAAGAATTATAAGAATTTTACTTCTTAATTCTTAGTTCTTATATACTAATTATTTAGTTACTTTTACTAATAACTAAATAAAAGTTAAATAAGTCTTTAAAGTAAACATTTAACTACTTTTTATTAAGTAATTTTATACTCTTAGCTTTTAATATAATTAAACTTAATTATCTTTTACTTAAGTTCTTATTATTATATTAATAAATACTAGTAAAACTATTATAAATATATTAAGTATTTATAACTTTTTTAATAATAATTTAAAGCTCTCTTAAGAAACTATAAGTAGTTAATAATATTATATGCTTTTTAGTAAATTTAGTAAGACTCCTAGTTATAATCTCTTAGTAATAGCCTAGTAAATAAAAAAGACTACTAAGACCTTAATTGTTCTTAATAGCAACTTTACTAAGAAGTAAGTAAATAATATAATTAATATTATTAAAGGCTTTTATAAAGCTTTAACTAAATAAGAGAATAATAAGACTAATAATTAATAAACTATTACTCTTATATAAGCTCTTTAAGCATTTACACTATAAGTATTAACTATCCTTAAGTCCTTAGCTACTAAGGCAATTAATAAGGACTTAACTATAAAAGATAACCCTTAAGCTTAGGCTTAAGTAATAATTAAAAATAAAAAATAAAGTAAAGTTTCTTTATTAATTTATATTAATACTTTATACTATAAGAGAATAAACTTTAAAGTAAACCTTTTACTAATTATATAGCTAACCTTTAAGTAACTAGCTATTACTAAGAATAAGCTTACCTTAAATATAAAAATAATATTTAATAATATTATTATTAAGGACTTTATTAATTAACTTATAGTAAATCTTTTATGTATTATTACTTAGAAAAACGTTAATTTATATATTAGCTTATATCAGAATAACTATTTTATTATTTTTTACTTATACTTTATATAAGTAATAATAAACCTTATTAATAAGTATTTTATAAAACATATTAACTATAGTTAATTATCTCTTTATAGCTTATTCTAGGTAATTTAGCTTTAGCTTCTTATTTTTACTATAACTATAATAGTTACTAATAGTTATATAGCCTTTATAATAAGTAATAAGTAATAATTAATAAGTAAAGCTTATTAAGTAATACTAAAAAATAACCTTTATTAAAGTTATATTTTATATTAGTATATATACCTTTTATATTTTTAATAAGGAAATTATTATAGTATATTAAGTAACTAAGTTATAGCTAAAGAAATACACTAAGGTATTAAAAGAGTAGCTTAAAGAACTAGAAATAACTAAGGATTAATTTAAGTAATTAAAGGATATTAATATAGACCTTATAAATAAGCCTATTAACTATAATAAAGTTACTAGTAACTTAAAAAAATAACTAAATAACTATAAAAGAAATCTAAATACTAAATAAGCTAATTAAGTAGTTTATAAAGAATTATATATACTTATAATAGTAGTTTTATAATACTTTATAACTAATATATTTATATAAGTATATAAATAATAATATAAGAATTCTTAGTTATACTATAATAATAAATAGTCTTTTATTAAAAATTATAATTATATTTAGTTTAATAAATTATATTTTACTTTTCTATTACTTTATAGTTATTTTAAGTCTTTATAGTTATTTGCTTTATATATATTATTATTAATTAATAAAAAAGTCCTTAAAATAAGAATATCTTTTATATAAGTAATTATTATACAATAGTTACAAGCAAAAGCAATAAATCCATAAAGAAAGGTTTCTCTATATAAGTAGAGATAGCCTTAAGAAATCCCTAGGAAATTACAGTAGATCTACTACGCTATAGCAGCAGGTCTACTTATACAGTAGCAGTATATCCACTAAAAATTCACTACAAATTCCTAGTAGGACCTACTTTTACAACCACAGAGAATCCACTAAGAAATCCCTAGTAGATTCCCAGTGATTTCCCTACACTTCAAACGGCTCCAGACAGGAACCCCTCAGTATTTCATCACTAATTCCTAGCTAGCTAAGTAAAATAAGAATTATTAATCTTCATACTTATCTTATCTGCATTAAAGTATAATAGTTATAATAACTTTTATATATAATAGTATTCTTATTAAAAAGCTTATCTTATTAAAATTATAAATATTATTATTATAGATTTTATACTTTATAATTATATTTTATATAAAAATAAACTAAGCTTATATAATTATAAGATCTTTAGCTAATACCTTTTAATAGTTAATTTTATATTAAAAACATGTCTTTAGTTATAGTTAACGTTATATAAAGTTCTTTACTTATTAAGGTCTAATATATATTATATTACATTTATTAAAGAAGTAATTAGCTATATCTTATATATCGTTAAGTTATAGTAAAAATCTTTAATTAATTAAGTTAATAACTTATTTAAGAATTACTATTTTCTTTAGCTTAATTATCTTTATTGATTTTATATAAGTCTTATAGTATAGTAATTGTTTAGTATATTAATATTAAAGTATTATTCTTAGGATATTATAAATAAAGGCTGTTTTTTGTATAAATAGTTTTAGGTCTTTTTTAATAGCTTTAATTACAAGAATAATATAACTTTTATTTAAAAAAGAACTTATTATTATATATAAAAGAATATTAATGTAAAGTTAAAGTTTAAGGAGAAAGGAGGAAGTAAGCCACTTACTATGATAAACCACTTGTTATATATATACGTTAAGTATTACTATTATTATAAAAAAATATAATAATATCCTTTACTAAAAAGCTTTACTTATAAAGTATTTTTTTAAGTATTTAATTTACTATATAAGTAATATATACTTATTTATAAGACCTTTAAGTAATATAAATGTTTACCTTTATATATAAGTAGCTTTATAAAATAATAAGGCTTACTATATTACTATAAGATATACTTAGAATAAGCTAGTGATATTCTTAGGTAGTCACAGGGAAGTAAAGAGACTTAGTGAAAGTAAAGGTAGAAAGATAAGGTTGTTGTATTTATGTATACTGTTATATCTTTTTTTTTCTTTCTAAAAGGTAGGAATATCTTAGGCTTATATTCTTTTCTTGATATCTTATTAGTAATATGATTATCTAATAAAATAATCTTATCTGGAATCTAGGAGTTGGTTTTCTGGAATCTAGGGTTAACTAGATCTAAGATTAGAATTCTAGGGTTAACTAGATTTAAGGCTAGAATTCTAGGGTTAACCTGATTCTTATAAGCCTATCTTATATATAGACAAGTTATATATAGTTATAAAGCTCCTATTTTACTTAATCTAGATATAAATATAGTAAGTTTATATAGTTATTAGATATAAGGATATAATTAGATAAGATAAAAGTTCTTATAATAAATCTTATTCTTAGTAATATTTTATTACCTCTAGAGTTATAATAGTAATAAAGTACTTATATAAAATAATATTAATTACTACTAATAGCTAAATAAGACTAATATAAGTATTATTCTAAAACTTAGATTACTTTTTACTGATATCTTTAGCTTAAGCTTATTATTTTTAAAAATTAGACCCTTAAACTTAATCCTAATATAGTCTACTACTATTATAACTTCCTATAACCTATATAATTACTTAACAAAAAAGCTAAGCTAACTATTAACCTTTATAATATTTAATAAAAGCTTTTTATATAAAATAAATTAAATATATTTATCTTATTATAGTTAAGTAAAGTAAGATCCTCTACTATAGCTAATTAAGCTATATTAGCTAAAAGTAATCAGATATTATAGTTATAACAGCAATAGTAACTACAACAATAACAATAGTAATAGTAATAAATATAATAATAACTCACTACCCTTTAGGCCTAAGTTAATCAGCTCTATAATAAGGTAACTGTTACCCCTCTGGTAAGGCAAGTCCTTCAGAGGAGCGGTCAGATCTATCGTGTAGTCTGACAGACCTTACGGTTGATGTAGTGAACCTGCTTCACCAAAGATAGGATCTAGAAGATGGAGGTGAAAGAAGTTGATTCCCTCAATGACCCTGTGGGAGGTCTACCTTATATAGTGGTAGACCTCCCGTGTCTATCGGCAGGGGTAACAGTAACTTTTCAAGAAGGGCAGCAGATTACAGCCAAAGAAGCCAGCCTTAAGCAGCAGCAACAGGCGCTAACAGACTTCAGGGCCCAGCAGCCATAGCAGTTTATAAACCAACTAGCCCCCTAGCTATTCACCAGCTAACAACAATTTCCCTATTAACTACCTCCTCTACACACTACCAGCCAACCCTAGACTCCTCAGCGCATACCCTATCAACGGTAGTAGTAATCATGGTAGCAGTAGATATAGCATCAATTATAGCCATAGGCTTCAATTAATCGCGTTTTGCCCTATATTTAACTATATCTATAAAAAATATAACTTTACCCTAAAAACCTACGTTTTAACATAAATAATAAACTGCTAACTATATATTTTATAACAACCTAACCTCTTACCTTATACCTCAAAATAGAGGTATATTCGAATTTAGTAGTAGTCTCACTATATAGCTATGGTAGTAGATTTTCTTGCCGAAAGCGGTTAGATACGTTGAAATACCAATTCGCCTACGTCGATTTACCTGTACTCGATCGCGCGACCTTAGGGCAGCGGGTGATCCGGCCGCACCTGAGCCGCAGAGTGGCTAATCTTACCCAAGATCACTCGTATGAATAGAAAACCTGTAATTCTTATTCGCACTCATTTTAATCCAATGACTATCAAGAAAGCACAGAGAAAAGCAAGTATGCCTGCATAATATTCTCTCAGAGCCCTTTAAGCTGCCAGTACCATACCTCCACATCATCCAGTCCCTGAGGTTCCACCTTGACTCTAAGGACCTGAAAACATTAAGCAGCTCTCGTCCACAATCTTGACGGTACGTTGAAGGCAACCACAGGATATATCTCAACTCGGTTTGACGATGTCGGTACTTCCCCTGACGATAATACGATCGTATAAGGCACCAAGGCCAACCGTCTCCAACGCGATCAGTGCTCGTTCCGGCGCTGAATCGGTTATTTCCAGTTTGAAAAAAAAATAGATTTTGGCAGCCGACCTGATACTCACTTTGACGAGGCAGAAATTGAATCGCGGGACGTCATTGCTGCCGGACTGCATTGATTAAGGGTGAATCCCAGCCCCTCCGTGTAGAATTTACGGTGACTGTTATATCCCTCCAATCAAATGCCAGGGTGATCTTTCATGCCGGTTAGACACCATCGGTAATTCCAGCGGCGCCGATAAAGTATGTTTGTCCACCGCCTTGCCGGAGCACCTTACGGGGGATTTTCGACCTTTGTGTGTCTAGAGGTTGGTCTCTTGACTGCAGGGTTCAAGGTCTACCTTGGTCATTTGCATCAATGCGGCTTCTTCGTTTTGCTCTTAGCGACCTTAACGGAACGCCCGGGTGGTGGGTTGTTAGCAACTGAATGGGTTGGGTGAACGGACACCGGACGCCGGCGGATGACTGAGATCTCTGTCACTCAACAGGTCTAGGAGGAGAACAGTAACGAAAAAGTATAAAACGGATCACTGACACATTCTGTTTCCGACAGGGTGGCTGGTGGAAGTGAGGTGGTAACGTCATGATACTGTTCCCATAACGAGAGGAGTTCCCTACTTCCCCAATCTTTCTCGGCCTCCCTGCCTCTCCCCCTCTTTCTTGTCTGAGATCCCCCACCATCAGCGCAATTCATGAGCCAAGCTGCTAACCTTATTTCACTGTTAAAACGTGGTCTACCACGGACTACTTCCGCCCTGCAAATGGGTGTGGTCAAGTGAACAGAACCCAAACGCTGAGATTCCACCGCTTGCCATCGGCTGGTACAAAAGTGTGCCGTCAGGAATGATCTTCACCGATGAGAAATGTGTTCCTGGATGGACAAACTCCCATGACGTCTGACTCAACACCATCATCGCGAGACGACGGGTTTGAGTGCCGCGTAGTTGAAAATAGCGAACGTTTGCCAAGAGATGGTGGTCTGGTAGGATCTGGGCTCTTGGCGGCTCTAGATCGCAACTTTGTTCCGATTGTTCCGTGGGTACTTGGCCGTGGGAAACGAGGCCAACATAATGCTTGTCACGCTATTCAAGATTTTGACTGATTTAGAAGGGCAATGGTATGATTTCGGTAGACCGTGCGGTATGAACCATCACGACATAGCTAGCGTGCGACAAGCCATATATCAAAGATGTGGAGATTGAATCTGTTTATTCTTGAGAGGGTATTGATTAAGTACAAGATTCGCCAAATCACTGCTTTCATCGTTGGGCCATGCTGTCGTACTGCAATTACCAAAGCCAGTGACGAAGAAAAGAAACCTGAAAGACATGAATAACATAACGGAAACCGCTCGTACTCGCTCATCAAATAACATCGTATCTGCGCAAAACAGCCAGGACAAGAGGCGGGATCCCACGAAGGTCGTTCTCATCTGGTCCAAGTCTCGATAGGTCCATTTCCGATGTTTCCCGCATAGCTGCCTCAGCTGCGGTGTTCGCTTGAGCTGTATCAGCGGTGTTGATGTCCATGAACGCAGCCTCAGCACTGGCGAAGTTGGTCATTGGTATGAGGTCGGCATCTGAGACTGGCCCGGCTACCACCACTCTGCTAGTATCAGCAACGCCTAGGGCTCTGGCTACTCCCGCGAGAAGATCTGAGAGCTTTGGCACGGCCTTGGAGGGAATCTTGATCTTCCCACCGCGGCCCTTGTACTCATCAATGGCCTGGGTGAAGTTGCTCTGAATCTGATCGCTGACCTGCGTTGCGATGGGCTGGAATTGACGGTCCAGTACTTTTGTGAACTGCGGCGCGTGAGTAAGAGACCGCTGGTCATGGCAATGCACAGGTCTAAACTTACGGCACCTCCCAGATCACCGGCTTTATCCTTCTGGATAGCAACAGAGTCCCGAATGAGACTTCTGACATCCAAGATCTTGAAACCAGCCTTGTCAAATTCCTTGCGTTTGCTTTGAAGCTCATTCAGCAGATTGTTGATATCAGGCTGGAGAGCAAGGAATTGTGTGCCGACCTGTGTCCTGTAAATGACAGTGTTAGCACTGACGCCTCGCTGTCTGTTAAGAAGTTTTATCATACGATTCGGTCGCTGACAGGGTGTCTGTTTTTTCGGCAGTCTCCGTTCCACGGTCGATGGTGTTTCCGAGCGTTACAACCGCCTCGTTTACCTTCAGCAGCCCCACTAGACCTTTCAGCTTGCCGCCCTCGAAGGGAACGATTGTATCGTTAGCTTTGGCGGTTTTCTCTCGAAGATCTGAGATTTGTTTCTGTAGAGCTTGTACACCGCCCTTAACTGGTTCTTTGCCACCTTTTCCTTTCCCTTTATCTTTGCCTTTGTCCTTGTCTTTGCCGCCCCAACCTCGGAGGTCCGAGTCGGGCGCCACCACCCCGGCGCTGACCACAGTAAGGCAGAAGAGCAGAGATAGAAGGATGAAGAGCTTCATTTTGAAGGATGGGATAATTTTAATAAGAAAGTCAATGGACAGGAAATGTTTTCGAAGTGGTACAATCTTCAACAGTCAGGCTGGAGGAGTCGCCTCAGCTGGTGTCTTCATGGTTGAAATTTCAAAGGATCGCGGGGTGTACCATCATGTAAATAACCTCGACAAGACTTTCGCGATCCGTGACGCCGAGGCAAAGGACCTACGCCATTACGATTTTCGAGCGTCGGCGAGAGACAAAGGTTGGTGAGCTAACCGTCCAGGCTGACCCCGTCTGACGAAAGACCCGCAACCGACGACTCGGCACATGTTTGGCGGGTGTTGAGACTCCTCAGAGAATCATTGTACGATGTCACAAGTTTTCTCAGCGACCGAAGGGTTGGGCATGATGCCACGCGGGGTTCACTTTGTTGGCATAAAGTTTCTCGTTAAACCCATACCCATGCTCGGCAAGCATACCGTTGCGGTGCCCCGTGGGGAACTGTGAGCTCTCTGCGAACAGGTTCCGAGACCCCTCCTGAAATGCGGGATGGGTGGAGGCGCTGTACACCACCTGCCTTTCATCAGCCAATCAAATGGCAAAGTTTCTCAACAGGCTCGCAAGTTATGCGTTTAGAGTCGTCACCTCCGCCGGGAATTTTCGTCGACTCGCTAGTTCACCCTAGGCTGCAAACATGATAGGAATGGCCTTGAAAACGAGAGCCGCACAGGAAAGCTCAAGATTTTGTGGGGGTTGCCAAGGTCGTATCTGCTGCTCGGCTGCTCTGCGCCCTCACTTGGTAACGAAGAGTGGACATGGATGTGGCGTGACGAAATGGCGATCTCTGTTTCGTTTTGCGATGTTCGTGCATTCTGGACATACCCTCATGTCCTCTTTCAGTTCGACGTCACCACAGAGGAGGGCTGCCACCGGATGAGGAGTAGCCTTCACCATGCATCGGGTGAAAGAGGGGAATCAGATCTTCTTTGATGTCTAGACCGTAGCCAAGGTTCTCGCTAGGAATAAAGTACGGAGATGTTCATAGATTACTCAAATAAGCATCGTCTGGAAGGAGGCATTCCTCACTCGGCTGCAGTTGACCAGCCATCATGTCCACGTCTTCGGGTTCGGTGAAGTCATCGAGCCGCCTCAAAGTACCGATGGACCCTTGGCTCGAGCTGATCATCCGATACAAGGGCCGTGACAACAGATGAAGAACGTGAGCTTGAGAATATCTGCTCGCCTATCGCATCTCACGCTCGTCCCCCCTCCTTGTGGGCAAGGTGTGGAACAACAGCCGGAGTCCTCCTAATGGCCGTGGTGGCTGCCAAAAGAGAACATTTGGGGGACTCGGGATCAGGAACCCGTCACATTATGGCGTAAAACGGCGTGCGGGCCATCTTCTTTTGTCGACGACCCCTGCAAGGAAGTTTCGAATTCTTTGAGATGCGAATCCGACGGTTACAGGCAATTTTGACATCGCTTGTTAGAAGTCTACTCTACAAATGCTTTTGCAGCGACTATCGCGCCGTAAATTCATCAAGTTGAGGAGGTGATCTGTAAGATTGGCGATGCCCTAATGTGGTATTTACGGGAGATTTGGTGAATTCTACTCATTTGAGTTCCGTCTTGTAAACTTTGGCGACCCTTTTTGCGGAGCGAATTTGCGTTATAGTCATAGTTTGACAAGAGATAGGAAAACGGCAGTATAAAACCAGTTAGAGGAGGGGGTGGCCATCTTGAAGTATAGAACCAACCAAAAGCAATTGTGTAAGGTGAGAAGCCATCTTGGGATTCCAGAGCTCGTAATGGGGCCTTGGCACCTTCAACGGCAAACATCAATGAGGAATCCGAGGAATGCGAAGGAGGGGTCCCAGCTCAATTGAGAACCTTCTAGCTCAGAAGAAGGCCACAAAGCCGGGCACGTGCTCAGACGAAGTAAGCCTTGCTAACGAAGCAGGACACCCTCTAGTAGGGAAACTAATGTAAGGGCACGCGGGAAGGCGCCGTTCTTTGTCCGCGCTCTGCAGGGGAATGCCAAAGTAATAGTCTTCGCTTCTGTCGATCAGTAGGCGCGACATGAGGCTCTGCTTTGTTCCGATGAGGGTGGGCTCTGTGCTTCAGCCCAACTTTTTTATCCCTCGCTCGGACTACAATCAGCTTCGGGTCATGCCATCCCGTCGATTTGTGAGTAGTGAGTTCTGTCAGATCGAAGAGCATTAACAAGAGATGCAGCGCTGACATCACCGCAGTTGAGGATGATCTCATCTGTTATCATTTCTCGGAAATAAGACGCAAACGAAGTCATTCTCAAATCCCGTAGTATGCCAAGCTACGGTGAGCTATCATCATGGCCAGGTCTGTTGGTTGTGATGTCGCCTTACCAAGTGCTGGCAAACTTTGATGAGTATATGACGTATTTTTTTTTTGTGCGGTCTTCATCTGTATCAATCTTGAATTGGGCCATAACTCTATCCGAATGCAAAAGTCTTTTCAGGCAAAGGTAGATTTCACGAAAACGATAGCTAATTTCAAGGACGTTGATCATCTGACAGTTTTGACTGTTAAACATTGTTAACCATGTGTGGTTGAGTCACTTGGCTTCTCTGGAGAGAGGATACTCATCATGTTGGTTTTTTGCAAACGCAACAAACTTAGGAGCAGAATTAAACCGGTTCTATAATACTCTGTATTTTCTATGAGCAGTGTGGGAACTTGATTCGATAGTTTATTTGTACACTCGGACGGTAGAGAGATCCATTTGTATTGAGAATGCTTGAATGAATCCCTAAGTTGCCACAGTAGTTGCTAATAGACAAGGATAGAAATTGTCCATCTGCAGCTGACAAACTCATTCTGCTTTGAAGCAAACCCCCCAGATATTGGCGGCCTCTGAACGGCCGCCCAAGAAATGACTCGGTTAAAAACCAGATCCCCCCCCCGCCTTCGAACATCGCCAACAGATCCGAGCCTCCGGGCTTGTCAAAATCCCAATATCCCGCACCTGCCTAATCACGTAAGTAGCCAAGCCTGTATTACCTTCCAGAACGAGACAGCTAGAAAAGTCTAGTGCTCGGCGAGCTATAACATGGCTTTGCGTTGCTAGGCGGGCTGGGGTGCCAAGGCTGCCAAGGTCAGCTTGGGCCCTAACGTATGGAACCAAGCACTGCTTATCACGTACTTTCGTAGTGGCCAAGCCTTTTTGGTAGTATCGTTCATCTTGGTGCATCCCTCCGCTCGGGCTCTCTTAGCAACATGTTAGCACGAACGACTGTATTTCGCCAGCCTCCCTTAAAATCGCGAGTGCCATGGCATTCCCCGCCGTAATGTCTGCTATGCGGGGGGAAATGTAAGCCATCGTATTAAGTTGCGTCTTGGAGGATTGCGGCATGACGAATGATTGACATGTCAACGAATAGTTATAAATCTCGGTGCGTCCTTCCTCTAAAGAATGACTCTCCGTCTTACCCACAGTCGCATTCTTTGCTCCTCAGTGACAAGTTCGTAACAAGCCGTGGTCTTCTTTGTTGAGCCTACGACACAGCGACATTGTCATCATGGTCCGCTTCAACTCTGCAGCCCTTCTGGGCTCTGCCATGGTTGGCCTGAGCAGCGCAGCTGGCGCTGGCACCAAGGCTGAGTACGCCTCCGGCGAGGTTCATCACCGCATCATGGGCATTAAGATGGTACGTGTTCATCCAATATCTTTCTAGTCAAGGCAGTTGTGTTGACAGTCTTTGGAGGCTCAATGGGAGGCCGAGGCAGAGGCCGGTCTGATGGACAGCGCCCGCTACCCCGAGCTCGATTACACCCCTTGCGTGGACGGCTTTGCTGCTGCCATTCCCGGGGATGCTAACCACACTTTCCGGTGCAGAAATGTAAGTCATGTTCAACGACCATACTAAATTTTCGACTAATGCCTCGAAGGTCGACCTATACCACTTCCTGTCTCACGAAGCCCTTGGCAGCTGGGGAGGACGAGGCTCTTCGTCCTGGGGTTGGACCTCAGCCGATGGCAGAGAGTTCGTTGCCATTGGCCAGTATGATGGCACCGCGTTTGCCGAGATCAGCAAGGAAGGCAAGCTTGTGTACCTTGGTCGCCTGCCTCAGTACGACGCCATTGGCTCGAACTGGAGAGAGATTCGTATCGTTGGAGACATCGCGGTCATTGGATCCGAGGCCATCAAGCACGGTGTCCAGTTCTTCGACATGAAGAAGATCCTTGACCTCGACCCTGCGAACCCTAAGAACTTCACCCAAGCCGAGCTCACCGGCCACTGGGATGAACTTCCCGTCGGCCGAACGCACAACATTGTTGTAAACCAGGAGCTCAACTATGCCATTGCTTGCGGTTCTGTTGGTGGAAACGAAACGATCCGTGTCAGAGACGAGTTGCCCTGCCGCGGTGGCTTGATCTTTCTCGATATCAGCGACCCTACCAACGTCACGAGCCCCGGTTGCGCCGCCGGTGACGGCTACGTCCACGACGCCGAGTGCCTTGTCTACCGTGGCCCTGACGCCCGTTACTACGGCAAAGATATCTGCTACGGCTACAATGAGGACACGTTGACAATCTACGACGTCACGGACAAGAACGGCAACGTCACTAACATCATCTCCATCAGCGACTTCCCGGGTGCCCAGTACGTTCACCAGGGTGTTGTGAACAACGAGACTTGGCAAGAGTACCTCTTCCTGGATGACGAATTCGACGAGCGTGACGCCAAGGTTGGCCCAATGACTCAGGGTCTCCCTACGACGCACATCTTTGACATCCGTGACCTGGAGAACCCCGTCTACACCGGCAACTACGCCGGCAAGACCCGCTCCATTGACCACAACCAGTACATCGTTGGCGGCTACCTGTACCAGTCCAACTACGGCAACGGCCTGAACGTGCTCGATGTCTCGAGTGTCACAAAAGATCCTACCGGTGCTGGCATTTGCGAGGCTGGCTTCTTTGACATCTACCCCGAGGATGACGAGGAGGTGGGCGGCGGAAAGGTCCAGTTTGCTGGATCCTGGTCGTCCTACGCCAACTTCAAGTCTGGCTTCATCTTCGTCCACACCATCGAGCGTGGCAGCTTCGTCGTCAAGATGACCTCCAAGGAGTGCCCCAAGGCCCCCGTCTGCAACGCCGATAACTGCCTCCGCGCCCTGCGCGCCAACAGCGTCCCCGGTCGTCTGGAGGAATCCACCGAGTTCTGCGGCAACTTTACCACCCGCCAGAGAACCGAGGAGAGCCTGCTGCCCGAGTATGCCTCTAAAGCCTGCGTTGAGAACAATGACAAGAAGCCCGTCGAGAGGGTTAGCAGTGCTTGTGCGTGTATCCCCACGCCTGTTGTGCCCGAGCTGCCCAGGACGACGACTCGTCCTCCTGTACCAACCGTGCTGCCTCCCAAAGCATAGTTATAAATAGACAAATAAACAAAAACCCAAGATAGTAGTCCAGCTGTATGCTCATAGCAAATGCAAAAACTCTTACCAAATGCCGTGCCCACTCTTTACCAAGGGATATGACACTACCGGACGCTTACATGCGTACAGGGCTACAGAAGAATATTTCGAGTGTTACTAACTTCTGGAAAATAAAGCATGCTGACTCTTTAGGTGCTATTATGGACTACGCGTTGAACTAGTCACATTGTTGGATATTACAGATGCTCATTCATCTCGTACGGTGTTACTTGATCCCTGAATCCTTTGAAATCTCACGTCGCTCGAAGTTCCAGTAGTCCTTGTCACTTTTTTGACCTTCTCAACCCAGGCCGCGTAAATGTCGTCAGAGCACAGCTCCATCCATCCTTGGTAGTTGTCGCCGTCTTCAACGCCCTGAAAGCGGTTTACGGTGCGCGAGTCCACCAGACAGACGTAAGAGTCTATATATAGGTCCATCCAGGCCTTCTCACGTCAACGTCATCCACAAACAAAAAGCCAAATGGCTATACTTAGACGCTGTTCTGTCAGGGAGACGGGTTCCAAATGCGGCGTTTTCTCAGGTAACACGGCAAGGGAGCCGGGAGAATCCTCGTCAATGGGTAAAAGTCACAAAATCTTAGGTTTATTCGTGTATCAATGTCGGCGGTGCCAACAGCACTGTGGCACCATGCCTAGAAGATCTGAACAAGTGACTCGATATCACCCTGGCTGGCCGTGGAGAGATCAGACAGCTCAACTTCCTCTAGCTCTGTGGTCTCTACAACTTCATGAACAAAACGACGGGCAAGTTCGTCATTTATCGAACCGTCAAGCTTCTGATTAATCAGACGGTTTATATGTACGAGGTACTCGTTCACCCAACGCCTCGATTTGTCCATTGTCATGGTCTATGACGTGTATGATTCATCCAAATACGTGTCACGAAGCACTATACAAGTTAGATTCCGAGAACGCAAAGTCGTGATTTTGGCTGCTATGCAGAATTTTGAGGCTTTATACCAGTGTAAACCCACGAGCCTGAAGCGTGAGTGATGCTGGCTCGTACGAGCAAACGCAATTCACGGGATTATTCACGCAGTGCCTTGCCTGTCCATCCTGTCACGATGGTTTCGATGAGAGGCGTACTTGTAGAAATCGGGTTCCGGTCTCGGAAAGGGGTTATTGACTGACATTGTGAACAATCACAGACTTCTCCTAATTGTTGCAGAGGGAAACTACCATAAGCCCGATGTCGAGAAGCGAAAGGAGAGTATGTCCTAGAATCCGGTCTACATGTGAAGGCTATCATTATCACGACGTCAGTCGTATGCAAGCACAGATCTCGATGCAGCCCTGAACCAACACCATAAGCCGTTGGCCCGCAGTAGGCAGGCTTGAAACACACCCCCTCGTCCGTGAAAGCGCTGACAGCAACACAAAGGGCTCCTGGGCAGTGCTAGCGGCAACGTGGGAGGAAACCCTCAGTTTCCGAAGAAAACAGATGATGCAAATACAGAGACAAGACCAGGTACTATGCTTAGCGGCCGAAAGAGTAATTTCGAACCATGCAGGCTTGGAGTGCATTGCGTCAGCCGTCGAGGCGAGGCGGGCATGTGCCTCACAAGTGGACAACTGCCCAGCCTGCAGCTGGGGGACGAACCCCGAGCTTGTTTGTCTTGAAGAAGAGCCGGACACGTGCGATGAATAAGGAAAAGAAAGGACAGCTTAGGCAAGTGAAACTCCTTTGAAGCGAGCAAATAGGTAGCATGATGGCGCAACCAGAGCCACACCGCGCAGGCCAACCACAGTTCCGGCCATCGCGGACGAAACCCTCGAGTCGAGTCCAGTGGACTCCAGCGAGCAAAGAAGTGAGCTGAGAACGATCAAACGCGGCGCCATCCGAAGCCGGAAGGGTCAGGAACGTGTTCAGCTCCTCTCTGATGCGCTCCAGTTAAAAAAACACGGGGCCATGGGGTGGGGAAGGGGGGGGGGGGGGGGGGGGGGGGTGTTGGAATCCATCCCCATGGGAGCCGCACAGACCAGATTCCACGGATATCGGCAATACCAAAACTCCGGTCCCCCGCGATTGCACGATTTTTACGGAACCTCTCATGACTCGGTCCACTCGCAGTGCTCCGCTCTCTTTTCTCCAGGCCCGGAGTTACGCCGGACCGGGACCACACGCCCCCCTCTCCAAAGGACTCCTGCCCCCAAGCAGGTGGCCAAGACTCATGTGCTCAAGTCCCCAGAAAAGCGGCAGAGTCACAGGTCAGCCCATTCCTTGGTTAGACCACTTACCGTCTGCAGCTCTATCGGCACTTTGCTGTCTCGGCTTGTCACCAGGATCTTTTTTTTCCTTTGCAACTGCAGAAGAACCACCTTCTCTTTACTTCCCCATCCGCCACTTACTTTTCTCTCCCCCATCCACATCTCTCTCTCACCTCCCCAAAAGAGAAGAAAATCAAGATGCTGTCCTCCGCCAGAATCGCAACCCGGCAGGCTGCCGTTCGCCGCATGGGCGCTCTCCCCATGTCGGCCGCGCGAGCCGGCTCTACCTGGGCCAACGTCCCTCAAGGTCCTCCTGTATGTCTCACACCTCCAGATGCCAATTGAGTGCGCCACGATTGCTAACGAATGCCGCAGGATGTAAGTGGTGACTGCAACGATTAAGCAGAAAGAAAACGCCGCGAAAAAAAGCTAGAAAACAAGACGGTGTTGCTAACTGGCCGCTTTTTTTTCCGCAATGAACAGGCCATTCTCGGTATGACGCACTCCAAGCTCTCGCGAGCTTGCCTCTGAGTTCAGCCGCGACTAACACAAGACAAACAGGCATCACGGAAGCCTTCAAGGCCGACAAGTTCGACGCAAAGATCAACCTCGGTACGATAACCCCGCCAAGCCACTTTGTGGTTAGCTGCCACAAGCTAGCTGCCAGCTCTCCAGCTCTCTAGCCAGTAAGCTAGACAGCTAGTCGACTTTTTTTTAACCCCCCGACGGAACAAACACCTCGCTGACTCTAACAAACAACAGGTGTCGGAGCCTACCGTGACGATCAGGGCAAGCCCTACGTCCTCCCCTCCGTCCGCACCGCCGAGGAGAAGGTCGTCGCCGCCAAGCTGAACAAGGAGTACGCCGGCATCACCGGTGTCCCCGAGTTCACCAAGTCGGCCGCCGTCCTCGCCTACGGCGCCGACTCGTCGGCCCTCGACCGCCTCGCCATCACCCAGTCCATCTCCGGCACCGGCGCCCTGCGCATCGGCGGTGCCTTCCTCGCCCGCTTCTACCCCGGCGCCAAGAACATCTACATCCCCACCCCCTCGTGGGCCAACCACGGCGCCGTCTTCACCGACTCGGGCCTGACGGTCAACAAGTACCGCTATTACGACCAGAAGACCATTGGCCTCGACTTCGAGGGCATGCTCGCCGACATCAAGGCCGCGCCCAAGGGCTCCATCTTCCTCTTCCACGCCTGCGCCCACAACCCCACGGGCGTCGACCCCACCCCCGAGCAGTGGCGCGAGATCTCCGACGCCGTCAAGGCGAGCGGCCACTTCTCCTTCTTCGACATGGCCTACCAGGGCTTCGCCTCGGGCAACACCGACACCGATGCCTTCGCCGTCCGCCACTTCGTCAAGGAGGGCCACAACATCTGCCTGGCCCAGTCCTTCGCCAAGAACATGGGTCTCTACGGCGAGCGCGTCGGCGCCTTCTCCATCGTCGCCCAGGACGCCGAGGAGCGCAAGCGCCTCGACTCCCAGATCAAGATTCTCGTGCGCCCCTTGTACTCCAACCCCCCCGTCCATGGCGCCCGCATCGCCTCGACCATCCTCAACGACGCCGCCCTGAACAAGCAGTGGCTCGGCGAGGTCAAGGGCATGGCCGACCGCATCATCACCATGCGCGCCCTGCTCAAGGAGAACCTCGAGAAGCTCGGCTCCGCCCACGACTGGTCCCACATCACCAGCCAGATCGGCATGTTCGCCTACACCGGCCTGACCCCCCAGCAGATGGACGCCCTCGCCAAGGAGCACTCCGTCTACGCCACCAAGGATGGCCGCATCTCCGTCGCCGGCATCACCAGCGGCAACGTCGGCCGTCTCGCCGAGGCCATCTACAAGGTCAAGGGTTAAAAACCTCGCTCTGTAGGACATTGCGATTCGCAACGCGGGTCTCGGGCAGAGCTTCCAAAGCCCGGGCTAGCCTGCATTTACATCCAGAGATATCATTGGTTCTGTCGAAAGGTAGTTGGTTTCAAAAAGGAGGTTTGTACGAACAGCGGGGAGAAAGGCCATCTGTTTTGCGACGCCAGGGTAAACTGGTCGGTGGATATAGACGTTGGGCTCTCTTGGTAGACCACACATTGCGTCCCAGCTGTGTACAATATAGCGGCACGTCCTTCAATGTTAACATGTCCAACACGCTTGCTCTCCGTAATTGACTCGTCCTCGGGTGCTAGCTTCCTCCTGCTCATGCCTTGTCCAACCGTGCCAGGTCCCTACTGGCATCCTCCAACTCCCTCTCAAGCTGCCGCTTCTTCTTCGCCATCTCCCTCATCATCCTCTCCTTGCCCTCGTCGCCCTCCATCCCGACCCCGTACCCTTCCAGCTCAGCGCGCAACGTCATGACCGTGCTCTCGAGCCGCATCCTCGCGTTCCTCAAGTGCGCGGCGTAGTTGCTCAGCGCAGCCACCATCTCGGGCGAGTACACCTCCCTCCTGACACCTTCGCGCGCAGCAACGGCATCCGCTTCGGCCCTTTGCGCCTCCAGCCCCGTCTCCGCCGCCCGAAACTCCAAGCTCCGCGCGACGAGGCCGTGCTTCGCCTCGAGCGCGCGAATCAGTAACGTGAGGGCCCCGGCGTGCTTGTCCAGCACCTCCGTCAGGCTTCCCGCGACGCGCAACCGTTCCCTCGCCAGCGCATGCTTGGCCTCGCGGACGTCGGTCTCGAGCTTGTGGTATGTAGTTTGCAAGGCCGGCACGTTGCGGTGCAGGAAGGAGGGGTTCGTGGTCGGGTTCGCGATTCGTGCGAGGGAGACGGCAGAGGTGTGCAGCGTCGTGGAGACGAGGTCGCCGAGCTGGGGGAGGAGGGATTGGAACTCGGTAAAGGGCGGGTTGGAGAGGAGGATCGATAGGGAGTCGGTGGGGAGGGCCTCGGTGGCTGTGAGGAGGGGCGGGAGGAGGAGGAGGAGGTCAAGGAGTGATTCGGGGAGGTGTTGCGATTGCGGTGCCGAGGCAGGTTGCGCGGCGGATTTGCTACGGGTGATTGTCCTCGCGGGGGCGGGTTTGGGTTCGGGAGGGGCGGTGTTGGAGATGGCGCTTATTAGCAGGTGGTCCTTCGCGGCGGCGAACCTGTTGTCTGCGAGTTCCTGGTGTTTGTGTTAACTGCGGAAACAAGATGGCAGTCGTGTGTTTCATCTCGCATGGCGAGCTCTGGGCGATGTACAATCTAGGGGTGCACTGACGTTCTTGATCGAGTTCTGCTCCTTTGTCGCAGGTCTCTTGGTTGAGCCGTCAGGGTTCAGGATTGCGGTTGTGAGAGCATGATGCAGCGTCGCGAACTCGGGGTTGTTCTGGAGAACGGACGCCTCAACTGGTGGTAACATAGCGGCCGTATCGCTGTACTTCGCTACCGCTGACTGCTTGTCAGAATGTCAGGCCGTGCTTCGTCTGTTGACTTCAGGAAATCGAAATGTCTGTTCGTCTGCCAGGCGCAATAATGCATCAAGCTACGGTCCGCCCGTCTCGGTGTGTCGGTGTGGAGGGGTCCCTCGCACGGCCGGCGCAGCTCCAGGACCACGGACCCCTGTCGCGAAAGCAACACGCCGTCACCTGATCCAACTCAATTCACCACCCTGAAGAGAGACCCACCTTTTGAAGTCTCGACCTATCAAAAGCACCAATCGCCAAGGAGCGGAACATTCACCCGCCGAATCTCGAAGCTCCGAACTCTGACCATTGCCAAAAAATCATCCCGAGCTACGCAGCTCACGACCTCGATTTCGACGACGCCGACGACGATACCCCTCACCGCACGCCCGCGCGCCGACCCTGTCCGTCCGACCCAATGCCGCACATCTGATCGGATTCCAATCCCCCAAGATCACCCGGTCGCGATAGACACAAGAGCAACGATGCGCTTCAACACCCTGAGGCCGGGGTCCTCCCTCCTCGCCTCCCTCCAAAACCTCACCCTCACCACCACAGCCGCCCCCAGCGCCGCCCGCGCCTTCTCAACATCCACGCCGCTGGCCACGAAAACAATCTCCCTCCAGAAGCTCCCCTCCTCGACCGTGCCGCCCTATCCCTACGGCCCGCGCCTCCTCTACAAGCAGTCCAACCACGGCCTCTACGGCACGAGCCGCATCCGCCACGGCCACAACGTCTCGGAGAAGCACCACCAAGTCACCCCCCGCACCTGGCGGCCCAACGTCCACCGCAAGCGCCTCTGGTCCGAGTCTCTCGGCGCCTGGGTCCGCACCCGCCTCACCACCCGCGTCCTCCGCACCGTCCGTAAGGAGGGCGGCATCGACGCCTACGTGACCAAGAATAAGGCTGCGCGCGTTAAGGAGCTCGGCCCGGGCGGCTGGAAGCTGCGCTGGCTCGTCATGCAGACGCCCGCGTTCCGCGAGAGGTACGCCGCCGAGCGCGAGACCTTGGGCGTCCAGGGCGACATGCCCGAGGACCAGACGGACCTGGTGCACTACATGGTCGACGCCGCCACGCCGGGCCCGCTGAGCGCCGTGAGCAGAGAGATCCTGGAGCGAAGGGCCAGCCAGATGATTGCTGAAGAGTTTGCGCTCGGCGAAGAGGCCGAGATGTTCGAGGGCGGCG
This sequence comes from Colletotrichum spaethianum, assembly GCF_022836535.1. Classification (NCBI taxonomy): domain Eukaryota; kingdom Fungi; phylum Ascomycota; class Sordariomycetes; order Glomerellales; family Glomerellaceae; genus Colletotrichum; species Colletotrichum spaethianum. The sequence goes on along the minus strand of NW_026054820.1, from coordinate 141,829 downwards.
CCCAGTACGAGGAGGTTCACTTGGACGGTGCTGAGGAGCCCGCCATCGAGGACAAGAGGTTACCGTAGTGTGTGGGATCACGTTGTGTCTTTGCAGGAAAAAGAAGTCATTGTATCATATGTACAAAAAATTCCCATGTCATAGAAATACGCGCTTGGGGGAAGCTTTCGCTCTAAAGAAAGCAGGCCCCTATTTTCGTTTTGGTCTACAAACAAATCGCTTTCCAGAACCAACCCTTGGTTCTAAATGGAGAACTCCTCGTTACGCCCTGCAATGTGTAGATGCCCGTTTCATAATGTCCCGTACAGTCCCAGTTCGTCTCTTTCTACTCAAAAGCGCAAATCCCAACCAATCTTGGGGCCCAGCTTGGGCAACTCGTCCGCGACGCTCTGCACGTCCTTGTCACCGCGGCCACTCAGGCAGATGACGACGTCCTCGTCCTTCTTCATCGTCTTGGCGAGCTCGATGGCGCCAAAGATGCCGTGCGCCGATTCCAGCGCGGGGATGATGCCCTCGAGCTGGCTCATGAGGCGGAAGCCGATAAAGGCCTCGGCGTCGGTGGCGGCAATGTACTTGGCGCGCTCGCTGTCCTTCCAAGAGCTGAGCTCGGGGCCCACACCGGGGTAGTCGAGACCGGCGGAGATGGAGTGGGTCTCGGCGACCTGGCCGTGCTTGTCCTGGAGGATGTAGGTCTTGACGCCGTGCAGGACGCCCTTGCTGCCTCCGGAGAGGGTGGCGCTGTGCCTGGCGGTGTCGATACCGTCACCACCGGCCTCAACTCCAAGGAGCTTGACCGAGGGGTCGTTGGCGAAGGGGTAGAACATGCCGACGGCGTTGCTGCCGCCACCAACGCAGGCGACGACGGCATCGGGCAGCTTGCCTCTCTTCTCGAGCATCTGCGCCTTGGTCTCGTTGCCGATGACGGACTGGAACGTACGAACAATGGTAGGGAAGGGGTGAGGGCCGATGGCGGAGCCAATGATGTAGTGCGTGGTGTCGAGCTCGACAACCCAGGCGCGCATAGCCTCGTTGACTGCGTCACGCAGGGTCTTGCTGCCGGCCTCGACCGCAACGACCTTTGCGCCGAGAAGCTTCATGCGGAAGACGTTGAGCGCCTGTCTGCGGACATCCTCGGCTCCCATGTAGACTGTGCACTCCATGCCGAACTTGGCGCAGACGGTCGCGGTCGCGACACCATGCTGGCCGGCGCCCGTCTCGGCAATGATCTTGGTCTTGCCGAGGCGCTTCGCGAGGAGAAGCTGGCCCAGGGCGTTGTTGATCTTGTGGGATCCGGTGTGGTTGAGATCCTCACGCTTCAGCCAGATGTTGGCGCCGCCGGCGTACTCCGTCAGGCGCTCTGCGAGGTGCAGGTGGCCGGGGCGGCCCATGTATTCGTAGTATGAGCGGTACTCCTCCCAGAAGGACGGGTCGTCCTTGATCTTGTTGAAGCCCTCCTCGAGCTCGGACAGGCAGTCCATCAAACTCTCGGGGACGTACTGGCCACCAAAGTCGCCGAAGCGGTCGGGGATCTTGCCGTGCATGGCGGCGAGCTCTGCAACCAGCTCGCTGTCCTGGTCGGCGGTAATGGTTTCGTCGACTGTGGGGTCCGTGGGCTCCTTGGCAGCAGCCATGACCTCAACCATGCCAACCTCGCGGGTGGTCTCGTTGTTAGCGGTGTCGCGGCCGCACAGATACGCGCAGTAATTTGCGACGTCGTTGTACAGCTCACCAGGGGCGGCCTTCTGGAGGGTTGTGATGATCTGGGAACCGACGACAACACCGTCGGCGAGCTGGGAAACGCTCAGGAAGTGGTCTCTTGTGCTCACGCCGAAGCCGACGGCGGCGGGCTTGTTGCCACTGTACTTCTTGACACGCTCGACAAGGGCGGGCAGGTTGGCGTTCAGGGAGCCGGAAGCACCCGTAACACCCTGGCGGGAGACGACGTAGATGAAGGAGTCGGCCAGCTTGCAGAGAATCTTCATGCGCGCATCAGAGGTCGCGGGAGCGATCAGGGGGACGTAGGAGAGTCTAGATTCGGGGTCAGTTATGCTCACACTTCCTTGTCACAAGGGCCGTAACTTACCCTCCCTTAGTGCAGAGCTTGCGGAAAGAAATTGCCTCCTCAGGAGGCAGGTCGACGACAATAAAACCGTTGACGCCTGATGTCTTGCAGTCGGTCAAGAGTCTCTCCTCGCCGTAGCTCAGGAGAGGGTTGTAGTATCCCATCAACATGACGGGCGCCTTCAGGCCCTGGTCTCTCGCATCTTTGACCATCTTGAGCGTTGACTCGATCGTAACACCATGTTGCAGCGCAACCTGTGTCTCCTGTCAGTCTTGTTGTCTGCCAATGCATACAGCTCCAGCCGCCACTCACAGTGTTTGATGTCTGAATAGTCGGGCCGTCGGCAATAGGATCGGTGAAAGGGGCGCCGAGTTCGATCACATCTGGCTTGCGGTCAGAGTCATATCCCCTATCAACAGTCTTCAGAGGTTAGGAAAACTCACCAGCGCCGCCCTTTTCCATGGCGAGCAGGACATTGGGGGTGTCCTGCGGCGTAGGGAAACCGGCAGTAACATATGTAACGAGTGCAGACTATCCCATTGTCAGTTCAATTGCTTCCTGTCTAGGCAACATGGCGAGTCTTGGCGGTGACGGTCGTCGGCCTTCGACGTTGGCGCGGGGCCCCGCGATCGCAACGAGGGGCAAAAAAGAGACGGGGGACGGCGGGAAAGACTCACCCTGCCCTGGGCCTTGCAGCGCTGGAATGTTTGCCGAATGCCTTCCATGATTGTGTGCGATGCTTGCTTTTGTCAATTGGGGTATATAGGAAGGAATTTGACTCGCGGGTATCACTGGGGTGTAAGAAGATCGAGAAAAAGGTTGAAGGTGGTGGTACTTTTAAGTAGTGGACAGGAAACGATGATCTCAGCGTTGGGGAGGGACGGGAATGACTACGTCGAGGCGGGACATGACCAGTGTCGGAGACGTGTAAAAGGCGGGACGGCCGATTCAGCGGGAGCTCCGACTCGAGGCCCACCCTGTGCCTGGAACACACTGTCACTACCAGCAGCCGGGAGACGTTAGTGGCCACTTCGCCAGTAAACACTGACCGCCGACAGCAGCATCTCTGTGGCCTGCGGTGCCATCTGATCGCCCTGCGGCGGTCCTCAAGGGACCAACACTCGGTGGACAGGCTAGGAAACCCCCACACCCGCCACCTCACCGATGCCGGATAGCGGCCTGTCCATCCAGAATTGAGCCTCCTGACTGGTCCAGCGCTCCAGTGTCACGCATCACTGCGAGACCCTAGCCAGAAAGTCGGAGCCCGCCATTCGTGCCTTGCCGTCCGAGGCGGGGCGGAGATGCCCAAAAGGGGTCATTCCAGCGCTCCATTTCGCCATCCGCCCGTTGCCGCTCCGGCAGGCAAAATGTCTCCGCGCGAAACAGAGTCGAACTGGCTCATCGGCCGTTGAGTCAATGACTCTGGTCAATGAGCTTCCTCGGTGACGTCCCGCCTCCCAAGGGTCATCCCTCGGTCTTTTCACCCCGAATGTCTCAATCGTTCCCCAGTTGTTCCGAGTCCCGCAAGGGCCCTGTCGACATGTGCTTCACATCATCACAGTGAACACTAAACAACGGGGATGGGACATTGTTTGGTTGCAGCTAGCAGTATATTCAATCTTGAACTACGTAGAGATATATACCGAATAGACATTCTGGTAGCCAGTGATGCTGCCACAAGCACAAGAAAATCATTCTCTTGATGAAATGAATCAGAACGCAGAAATGAGAACCGTTGTAGAATCGAAGACAAACGGTGCGGCGACTGAGCCGTTGGTATCTTTTGAAGCCTTCCCCTCCCCCTTCCTGTTCATCAATATCGAAATACCTGGTAATCATGGTCCAACGCCGCTGTATCTCGTGCTCTTCGTATTATCTTCAGACCTGTCGTAAATGAGGGGTATCTCTCGGCGTCGGTCCAGCCCAGGCCGGAGGTATATCGGTCTCCCCCTTTTTTTTTTTTTCTTCTCGTTGGAACTTCGTAGATGGCGTTTTTAGAATTTGGTGGATGACGCTGTGTCGAGGTGACCATAGGAGCTTTGTCTTTGATGGCCCTCCATGGGTTGCGCTTTGCGGCCTTGTACGCTCGTCTTCTTGATGGCCTTCTCGTCCCGGAATTCCGTGTAGTGGTCGTCATCCACCGCAGACGCGTCGCTGCCGAATTGAGGGAATCGGAAATCGTCGTCGCGGGATCTGGGAGGGCTTCTCGGGCTCATGGCCGGGCGGTCGTCACCGGTGTAGCGGAATCCGCCCTCACCGCGACCCTTGTCTGGCATTGCCATGCCGACCAGAGCACGGATGACACCCATGAGAACGACAATGACGTAAATGAGGAGGATTCCGGTAGAGATGAGAGCCTCTTGGACAATGCCACGGCGAAGCATATCTGTAACGTGGGTCACGGCGCCCGTGACTTCGTCTGTTGTCACGGATGACGGGGAGGCAAGGAAGGTTGTTAGGTCCGAATCGCCGGAGATGGACTCTTGAGCACCGAGGCTGAAGGTGTCGTTGGCAAACAGAGGGAACGTGACCTGTGAGTGGTCGTGAACCCAGGTAAGTCCCTTTTGGACAGCTTCGACCTTGAGGCCAATCGTGCAGCGGACGACGTCCTTGATAGGGTTGATGAGGATGGTGCCGTTGAACACGGTCTCCAATCCAGTTGTCATAGTGCTGGTAAATGTGTTCAGGGTGTTGTTGACGGCCGAAGTAGCGTTGGTGACGTATCCGAGCATGTCGTTGTTGATCTCGTTCTGCGTCGATAGCACGACACCGTTGGCGTCTTGAGCCCACGATCTGGAGACGTCTTCAAGCGAAGTGACGACTTCGTCGGCGAAATCGCCTACTTGGCTAGCGAGCGCAGGCACTTGTTTCTCAATCACCCTGAGCAGGAGATACTGGCAGAAACAGGAGAAAAAGCCTGCGATAGCAAGAGCCAGAACGAAAAGAGCTGGAAGCGATGTGGCGTATGCAATGGCCCATCGTACAAGGATCTGGCGCTTGCCCTTGAAGTGAGACGCAATCTTGATACCCCAGGTAGCAGTCATGGGGCGAGAAGCGATGTAGACGACGTCCATCGAGTCGTACTGGTTGCTGGCCATGATCTTGGCGTGTTTCCTCTCGCGTCTCCAACGTCTAATCTCCAGCCACGCCATAGGCGCGATGACCAGCACAGCTAGGATGGAGAGAACGACAATGAAAATGATGCGGGCCTTCTGAATCATGCCCCTCAGTTCGTCGAAGAAGTCGGCAATGTTGTTGTTGGTCGAACAAAACTTCATTGCCTGCTTCTGGGCGACGGGGAAGACGGACCGGTCGAACTTGTATCCCTTGTATGCATCTTCGACGGTCTGCTTGAGGAGGTTGAAGGGGAATGAGATGGCCTCGGCGGTCATGTTCTGGACCTCGTCAAAAGTAGGAAGGTCGTCGTTAAGCTTGTTTAGGTCGCCAACGAAGCCGCTGGTGTCGATCTTCAGGTCACGCAGATCGTTGACGGGTCCTGAGAAGTCGACCTTGGGGAAGTCGGGCAGGACGCTGCCGAGGACGGAGCCTTCGATGGCGTCGACAGCCTTGTTGATACCATCGGACAGGCTCTTGGACGCATCGTCGATGGTGTTGCTGATGTCGCCCAATGCCTTGTTCATGGCGTCCGTGAACTTCTTGGTAACATCCGAAGCGACGTCAAGTCCGCCATGGATAAAGGCAGTGATAAGACAGGTGTACATTGAGGTCAACATGTTGATGACGAAGATGATTAGGTTCTGGACACCAGTGATGACCAGACCAAGCATAGCGACCATGCCATCAAGTGTCTTCTCGATGCCTGTTGCCGATAGTTCGTTCACACCGACAGAGAGGTAGTGAGGCATGGATGCCATTGCGCTGCCAATGTCTTCGACCTTGGTACAAGCAGAGAGCGCCTTTTGGTTCGCTTCGTCGACATTGTCGTTTAAACTGGCGATGAGCAGGATGACTCTGAGGAGGACGAGTAGGAGCAGGATCGTCCACCGGTTCAGCCAGATCTGGGAGAGCCTGGCGCGAAGACTGAGGTACGGCGTAATGTAGGGGGCAGTGTCGGCTCGCGCTTGTTGCGTCTTTCTAAGCTCCGCCATCTCGAGCGAGTCCGACCTAAGGGAGTCGGGGACGGCCGGGTAGGCCTCATCTTTTTTATTCCGTGAGGAAAACATCTTGAGTCTGTAGAGAGCGTAAGAGGATGATGCAAATGTTTCTTGACCAGCAAAAGTAAAAGCAAAACAGGATTTCAAGATCCGCAAACGAAGAAGAGAGAGCGGTCGACGCCGAGAAGGAAATATTATGCGTTGACGATTGATGACAAGAATTAAGTGAATCACTCGACGCAAAGATGAAAAGAGGAAGGAGAGAGGAAAAAGGAGAGTGACAAAGGAAACCCGTCAAGCACTGATTCTGAACAAGCTTCTATGATTCCATGGTGGGGTATGACTTGGGAGAGCAGGAATACGCAGGACGATGATGACTTGGAAGGACGACAGAGACAAGAGATGAGAGACGTGACTGGGAAGCACACACAATAAAAAGGAAGCCGACTAACACGGCCCCAGGCCTCGCGGCGTCGCACAGAAGGTTCCCTAGCCGCGCAACAAGGGCAACTCGAGAGAAGAAAGAAGACGGCTTACCTGATTCACACCACAATGCCAAATAAAGTCGTCAAAAGACCCTTTGGCCGCGGCCTTAAAGGATATTAACTCGACTTGGCCCAAATCGCTGTTCCGTTTGGCGGCACCGGGTAAGGGTGGATTTGGGTGAAGCCGTTTTCTAAGCGCGCTCTACGGCTGCTCTCAGCCAACCAAATGCGTCGTCCAGGGTCACGATGAGCGGTTGCCCAAACGCTGCTAAGGCAAAGCGATATTTCCGGAAGACGAGATGGGGCTCTCGAGGCTTAATGTCGTGTAGCCGTATAGTCAGATCGGATGATGTTTAGCCCTGTAACAGTAGACTCGGTCTGTCTTCAGAGCAGGGCTAAGTGGGAGAGCTGATGGAATGAGCACGCTTGGCGAGAATGGTAAACCGTGTGTTGTCGGTTGTTGTTGCTCCTACAATGAGGTCTTATCGAACGATGAGACTCTTTGCTTGAAACTTGCGTAGCGAGATCTGGTCGTTGTAATATCACATGAGCAAAGACCCAACTCAAGATGAGCCAACAGCAGATGGCTTCATGAATGGGGCGAGCTCGAGTGATATACCAATCGATGTTTGAGTCACTGAGCAAGGGGACACCACGGAGCGACAGTTGGATGGTGCCCATCTTTCCAAAAACCGCCATTCTGGGGGTGTAGCAGAGGATGAAAGGCATTTTAACGTGAACCCGGTCTCGTTCATAGGCTCGGGTTGATGCGAGAGCTCATGGCAGGAATGCGCTGTGACGCCATTGGCAAGCCGAGAGCATTATTGCGGAGAGTTCTTCTCCCACCGGGCCACCTCGTGGACGGCGCTGCCCAGTCCGCATCCCCGTCACGAGTCACGCCAGCGAGAGCAAGCCAGGTTGGTGGTTGCTGGTGGCTGTGCCCGGCGGAGGAGGCATGGCCGGGTTTGGTGCCTTTGCGGGCGAAGAAACGGTGAGTTGGCCCTGGTTTAGGGTGGTCTGGACGAATTCTCGATCCTGGATTTGCTGGCGCACCCGGGGCGGTTTCCTTGCGGAGCTGCACGAAGGGTCATGGTGACTGGGGAGAGGTCGTGAAGACGCCTAACAGCCACAGGAAGCGAAGCAGGAACAGAGCAAAGATCGTCAGCCAGCGAACGAGAAGAGGCAGCGGATGGCTGGCGCTTGCATGGGACCCCTACATGCTTTGCCAAAGTTTTTGTCCAATCGATGCGCAGAGGAGGCCGTAGGCTCACGCCGCCAAGAGAGAACCCCTGTAAACAGATGGCGAAGAAGGCGGGAATTGGCAAAGACATGGTGGGATAATGGGACGGGGCCCTGGGCGGGAATTTTTGGTGTTGTCACTTGTGTTTGGCTCCTCTCTGTCCCCGATGCCCGTCCTTACTGGGCATTCCTTGCCTCCAAAGAAGCTCGTCGACCGACGAGCGATGATCCATGCCAAGCGTTTTGCCACTTAGCGCGACGGAATGCGAAAACCGGTTTGCGACAGGAACGGCTTCTTGGAGGCTGATCTTGGTCAGACAGCTCGAAAGCTTACTTATGCGATTCCCACAAATGTGGCATCCCAGGAAGTGTTCGTCCCAAGCCATTGGTTACGTCCAAGATGCACAGATAAGAGCCGGACGACAGGCAAGAAGGAGGGCGCCGTGGGCCTTTCCACGATTTCCCGACGCTACCCCGACTTGCCGATGGCAGGCGCAGTGGGGTGAGGGTGAGGTTGCGGATGCTCTCTGTCGGTCATTTCTCGCGCGATCGGCCAGGCCCAAGGCAAGGTACGATGTATACCACCGATTTTCATGCCCGTAGTGTACCAAACCTTTGCGCCAAGAGAGTTCACAGTTTGTTTAGAGAAGGTGCCGAACGGCAATGGCTCCACTAAACAAGAAACTTGTACCTGCCCCGTGCACCTTCTCTTTTTAGTGTATGGGATCGTCTCAAGTCTTGACGCTGGCAGAGAATGATTGGCCGCTATTGGCCCGCGCTCTGCGACAATGGGCGCTTCGCTGCCGAACTCAACGCTGCGAGCCATGAGGCCGGCGCTTGCCATGTCTGCTACCGAAACAGTCATATCGAGTTGGTTCTGGTGATGAAGGGTTCATGATCGTTTCCGCGTATAAATAGCAGCTCTTCTCGTCCAGAGCAGAAATGGGCTTGCCAACGTGAAGACCACAACGAGCGACCCAGCTTGATATCGACGTCAACGATCAAAGCCGCCGCCTTCGCCTACCTTGCCGCCATCAAACTCGGCCATAACCGCCCGTGTCTCGCCTCGCATTGACATTGCCTTTGCCTCACACTTTGCATGAGCATGCTCTACGCTGACGTAGTTCAAGAAAGAATCCCCTTCTTAAATGAGAAATTCAGCATCCATCATCCCGGTTCGGCCGTGGTGCCTGAAGTGTCAATTTAAACCCACTCATATAGGCTGTATCGTTGCCCATGTAAATGTGAATAGCCTGGTTGTGAGTCCGCTGAAGACTCTGAATGTCGAAATGGTACTCTGTAAAGTGTCAAAGTGGCCTGTGCTCTTATCGATGACGCTCTGGCCAAGGTACCTAGCACCCTGTCGGATATTCTTTTGAACCACCTCTTTCCCGGGCGCGGAACGACAAAATTCCGAGCCTGCCGATTTTTCACGTCAGCTCCACTTGCCAGCCTCCTGCCCCTGCCTCCTGCCGACCAGGCCTTTGCGCATCCCGCATCGCAGCTGAGCCAACTGTGACGACCCACGGGAAGGAGCAATCTTACAGCTGTTTTCGGCAGGCGGTCTCTTCAAACCTCAAACTTCTGCAAGATCCTCTCGCGATCAGCTTGCTCTAACACCCTACAAGCTGACAGCAACAATTTGCCAATCCTGTGCGGATTCCATATAATCAGAACGGCGGCCGTCTCCATTGCGGACTTTGACCTCAATTTCGTGACTTTGCTCGCATTGATACCAATTTCTGTCACCTGATCAAACCCACTCTCGGAATCAACCCGATTCACATCTGCGCCGCGCTGAAAATTCAACTCGCGCGCAAAGTCTTCCACCCGCCAAACAATACAATCGCCCACTCTTTCTTTGACAAGTCGCAATTCATTCTTCGATCGCGTACTATTGTCTTTGCACGCGACAGCCACAATGGCCGAACCACCTCGCGACATCTCCTCCATCCTTGCGGCCCTAGGTAGGTACCCAAAGACGCGACCTGAGCATCGTCTGCGACCTCGAACATCCTTGGCTGACTATGTTTGTCTCTTCAGGCGCTGCACAAAGAGGCACATCTTCGACGCCCACCCAGGCGCAGCCCGGCATGCCTCCTGGATACCCTCCTCCCCCTGGCGGTCAAGCGCCCCCTTCATACCCTCCGATGCCCCAGCAGACCGCTCCGTATGGCGGCGGCTACCCAGGCCTGCCCCAGCCTTCGGCCAGCGGCAGCTTGGATCTCAGTTCCATTCGTCCTGTCAACTCCGGCACGGTCAGCATCGCGGACGCCATCGCGCAAGCTAAGGCCTTTGCTGCGGAAAAGGGCGTGACCTCGTATGATCGACCCATCGTCTACTCCAACGAAGCTCCCCGCGGCCCAGACTCTCGGGGGTACAGCAGGACCTCGCGCTCGCGCTCGCCTTCCAACCGTCGCGACCAGTTCCGCGACAACTTCAACCCCTACAGAGACGAGCGTCGAGGAGATGACCGTCCTACCCCCCGAGACTACAGTCACGGCCGCGAGCGCTCCTACAGCCCCGGCCCCGCGGTCACACTTTCTCTCCTCGCAACTCCAGCGCCAGAGAGCGATCCCCCTCAGAGGTAGCGGCGGCGATGACAACGCCGAGACCATTCAGATCGAGTCGAGCCTCGTTGGTCTCATTATCGGCCGTCAGGGCGAGAACCTCCGTCGGATTGAGTCGGAGTCCACCTGTCGAGTACAGTTTCTGCCTTCCAGCGACAATGGTCCCTTCCGCCAATGCAAGATCACCGGTCCTAGAGCACGACGCGCCGAAGTCAAGGAGGCTATCAACCGCATCATTGATGACAGCGGTATGGGGGCCATCAACCGCGGCGCAGCCAACCCTAAGGGTCCGCCTCCCCGCGACCATCGCGCTGGCCCTCCCGGAGGCCCTGGAGCTGCTGCTGGTGCTGCCGGGGCAGGTGCGGCAGCTCTGCGAGACGGCGAGGACTGCATGCAGATCATGGTCCCCGATAGAACCGTGGGCCTGATCATCGGTCGTGGAGGCGAGACCATCCGCGATCTCCAAGAGCGATCCGGCTGCCACATCAACATTGTCGGAGAATCAAAGAGCGTGAACGGACTCCGTCCCGTCAACTTGATCGGCTCCCGCGAGTCGGCTGCCCAGGCCAAGGATCTGATCATGGAAATTGTCGACAGCGACAGTCGAAACGAAGGTCAGCCTGCTGCCCCGGCAAAGAAGCCTCCGAGGCAGGATGGCGGTCACCAAAGAGACTCCGGCGCTGGAGGCGGCGGCGACAAGATTCACGATGCCATCTATGTCCCCTCCGAGGCCGTTGGCATGATCATTGGAAAGGGAGGCGAGACCATTCGGGACATGCAGAACGGCACCGGGTGCAAAATCAACGTTGCGCAGTCTTCTGGTCCAGGTGAGGTTCAGCGAGAGATTGCTCTCATCGGCTCGCGTGATAGCATTACCCGCGCCAAGCAGGCGATCGAGGAGAAGGTCGACGCAGTGGTGAGTTGATTTCTAAATATGCATGATGCCGGCTTGGTTACTAACGTATGACAGCGGCAGAAGAACTCTGGAGGCGGTGGTGGTGGTGGTGGCGGTGGCCGCGGTCGCCAGAACCAGGACTATGACAGAAGCTACTCTCAGCAGGCATCTAACCCACCAGCACCAGGATCGACTAATCAGCCAGCTGCTCAGGCTCCCGTTGGAGCCGACGGTGCTGACCCGTACGCTCAGTGTAAGTACATGGAGAACGCAGGCAACATCTTGAACGCACACTAACATATCACAGACGGAGGATACCAGAACTATCTCGCCCTTTGGTACCAGTCCCTTGTGTATCAGCAACAACAAGGCGGCGCAGCCGGCCAACCCGGCCAGCCTGGTGCTCAGCCTCCATCAGGCTCCTCGTAGAGGCAGCCGCATGCGCTCTTTCCAGTGAGGGCCATGCTTGTGTGATGTGATTGATCACTTGCCACGGTCCTCGACATGATGCCTCTTTTCGCATTACGTATACTGAAGTGCCGCACATGCACATTGATTCTGGTGGCTCATGGCAGTGCGAACTTACGATTCATCCGACGACTGATACCTTCATACTGCTGGACTCGGAACAGCACAGCGCCAATTTGTTTTTTTTTCTTGGACAAAATCACGAACTAGGAGGGGACCGGACATCGAAGAGGGAGACGGGCTGCCTCTGGTTTCGCTTCGCTGATTTCCCGATGCACTGCACTCGACATTTGACGATGATGATGGCACTCTTCGCTTGCACATGATCCTTGACTGGCATGACTGGGATTCGGACTTTCCTGACATGGACACGGTGCGTGATGCCGCTCTGCGACATGGTTCTGCTGCCAAATCTCCATGATCCACGCCCTTGACGCCTATGTGACGGGCTGGGACATTGTTCTGCTGGTCCCTGGACGCTCATGGACTTTACGTCGTTGTCATGCTTCACCCTATGGAATCTTGATGGGTGGCCATGATGAAACTCCGAGACACCCGCCCGGTGGCTCTGATATAAGAGATTCGGCCTAAGAAAAGCCGCAACTTCGGCTCTCGGCGACTGCCTCAAAACCGTCCGCTATTGAATCATTTTGTGGGTTCCTTGGTCAATGCTGCTCCCTCGAGCCAAGCTTGCTTGCGTTTTCCTCATGGTTCTCCCGTGTAGTCCACTTCTCCTTCTTGGTGTTTGTGGATATGATACCAACCTGGTTTATCTTTTCACGCAAAGCTGATGCTACTGATTCCCCATTTCTTTTATATTGCTGGTGGACGACGCTACTAGGGGCGGACGACGGACAGGGAAAAGAAGAAAAAAAGAAGAGCGCATTCTGTATTAATAGTAATCTCTGAGGCAATCGATTCTCATGATTTCACGCGTTTCATCAGATGCAACTGGCCCAAGCTTTACCTAGAATAAGGCCTTGACAAAGAGGCACCGCCTCGGGTTCGCGTCTGTGTCTTTGATGTGAGGAACTGATGGCATTCAGACTCCAAACCAAGTCGGAAACAATGGTGTCCATTGATGTTTGCATGCAACAACACAGCAAGGGACCACAGGCCTGGTCCTGGGCCACTCACGTGAGAATCTCTCTTGATCTCATGTACCTTGCTTTTGCTCTTGACCCTGTTCCTTTTGTCTGCCAACCACTTCTTGGGGGGTTGCGTGTCCTACACCTCTCGAGATCCCAGCGCGGCCCTTGCACATGGCCCCGCGGACATTGCCTAATTGACATGTGGGTTGCGGATGCGCCTAGGCGGTCGGCGGGGAGGCACCGCGAACTCACTGTTTCAACGACGAGGAATGGCACACGCATCATCTCCAAACCACGGAGTTACAGACATAACTACGTGCTCTATAGCCCCATTTTCGATCATCGGTCGAGCCAGGTAGAGAACAAGGGTGGTGGCACTGCATGCGGAGGGGGGATAGAGAGACATTGGGGCTTGGAGCGGCATGCCATGGCGCCTCGGCCTGGACCGTGGCCGAGGGGACACTTTTTTTTTTTTATGATTTTTTTGAGATTCGAAGGTCTGACATGCCAGCACGCTTATTGGCAGGAAGTGATGTCGAAAGGATGTTGAGTAATCACGAGGCGCACCGTTTGATGGACGAGCATGATATCAAGGGTGAGTGGTTTGTGCGAGTGGTCGATGTGTCATCGAACAGACGTCCTCGCTTATCTACGTGTGCGACATCGGGCTTGAGATTTGGTTTCTTGCGACATGGCTATCGCGACAACTCAAACTAGGGGTTTGACTTCCAGCGTGCAGCTTCGGCGAATTATCATCTTGACGCAGAGCTGATGCCTTACAGAGCCTGTGCGCCGCAGCAGACGGATGCGTGTGATGATGGCAGGCTGGGCTGGGTTTGAAGTCTTTAATGCTCGGAGTTAACTCCAGCGGGTATGGTTTGACTGAGAGAGAGTGTGTGTGTGAGTATGTGTGTGCGCGCGCGTGCCATCGTGGCAGGGCTATGGTTTGTATCTGCAGGCCATTCGATGAGATAGACTGTGCGTGACGATGCCCACGCCTGTGCCGGGCGGAAAGCCCCCGAGCACCCTAAAGGATCTGCCACTCGATCGGGGGGAGAAACTAGATGGATCGGCGGAGATGGATGCTTTCGAGACATGTCTTGATGGGTACACAGGCATGGATAAGGCACGTCGTGGCCTTGCGTCCATGGCTCTTGGTATGTTTTGTCAGGTCATGTCACGTCATGTCATGACAGGACACGAATCCCTTGAGATGAGTCGCAGTGAGGTGAAGACTGTGATAGACGTGAGGAAACAATTCCGCTACGTAGAGGCATGGACGAGGCACGTCGTGGTGTTGGGATCATGGCACGGCCCTGAGCTGAGTCGCAGTAAGGTTAAGGTTATTGCAGACGTGAGGAACCGAATCCGCCGCGAAGTGTATCTTGCAGAAGGATTTCCCGTATCGGTCTGATGTAAGGCGCTTGCCGACGCACGCAAACTATACAAACACTTCACCGCGGGGGGAACCCCGTTGTCCGCGGCTAATGCTATTTCCCCGATCGCAACAGGACTCGACGTGTCAACCAAACGAGAAACAAGAAGAGGGCTGGCAGATGTTACTCTTGTTAAAAGAACTCTGCGCGAGGGCCTTTGGGGTCTGGGCGATTCGAGCGAGAGATATAGCTGGCTTCCGGAGCGAGCATCGGTGGATGCTTGGAAGGCCCGTGTATGGCGGTCGCTGATGTTTCTGCCTTATCTGGCTGCATGTGCCGATCCATTGTTGCATCGCAGGACAAACCAGGCCATGAGGGCGGAGCAATCTTGCATGGGGCTGTGTAGATCTAGCAAAACGAGGCCATCCCGGTCTGCCACTTGATCCATCCGAGTAGACTCGTCTGGGGAAGCAGGCCAGTGCATGTACCAAAGGGGTGACAGAAGAGACGCGGATAGAAAAGAAGAGATGTGCGGGTGTGGGAGGGCGAAAGTGAGAGACAGGAGATCTGCCGTTTGCGAGGGAGCTCCCATCCCGGAGCTATGCTGATGCTGCATGCAAGTGTCATGCCGCATTGCCCAGCCCATGATCCATGCTTCCTTCTTTTGCCCAACCCTTGACCACCCTAAGAAACTTTGGCATCCCCAAAGCTTGTCTTTTGCTCTTGATCCGTGCCTCCGTGGCCCTCGAGTTGTTTTGTAGAGGCGAAGACACCAGTTACGCCGGGTTCGTCCGCTGAGGCCGAAGAGGCTAGATTGTCTCAGCGCCGTTGAAAGGATACATCGGTCGAGATCGCCCTCTTCTCAGGGTTGGGGAATGTCACTGCAAGCCATAGCGTCTTTCAAATAGTACGCGGAGAGGGGGCTCTACAGCTCTAGCGCAAATGCCCTCGCCTCATTGCTTTGAAGGTCCCGTTCCGCCCCCTTCATCTTTGGGCTCTGCCCCATACAGGCATACAGAGTAGATGGGACGGGGAGCTTGCCGTGCCCATCGCCGCCGGCAGAGTGCCGTAGGCCGCGTGGATGTTTGAGCTGGACACAGCGCAGGCATCCGGAGGCGGAGGGGGGGCCTCCTGCTGCTACATCCTGCATCTGGACTGCTGCAAGACGGTTGCTAGCTGCATGTGCGTGCAATGGTCGCTTCTGGCTCATCTCTGATTGTTGCTTTTTTCTCTCTTTCTATCCCATTTTCTTACGCGTCTAGCCTTCGGCTCCTTTTGGTTCCTTTTCGATAGGGCGAGGACTTTGCGCTGCTGACCTGCCTTGATCTGCCCGTGCCGGCTGCTTCACCCTGCGCACTCCCTTTCCTTCTTCTCTTCTTGTTGCTCGCTCGCCCGTCAAGCGTGCTTTCTTGGATGTGCTAGAGCCCCCTGTGTCGATCACTTGTAAAGCTTTGTGGCTGCTCATCCTTCGCGGGTTTTTAGTCATCTTCTCCTCTGCCGTTATACATTCCTCCCTTGCCCCAGTCTCGACCGTTGTGGCATCTCTTCTTCTTCCTCGTATTGAGGCTTCAATCGTATTGAAAGCCAACAACCAGTGGAGGACCCTCCAACTCTGGTCCCCCCCAACCATCATTTTACCTACACACCATCGATACTCATTCAGTCTATCGTTGCCATTGCAGGTCAAAACAGAGTCAGCCGTCATTCTTATTATCTTCAACCTCTACGCCTTCGTTTTGAAACATCACCATGTGTCGCCTCGTGCTCTTCGCGGGAACTTGCACGCGCTGCAACGAGTCCCTCACCTGGGCCGACCTCTCGCAGCAGCTGTCATGTCTGGAGGCCAAGAACGCAGACAGCTTCGGTTCCTGTCGCCGCGGCGTCGAAATCGAGACGCATGCCTTCGACCAGGAGTGCGATGCCTGTGCCGGCGAGGATGAGGGTGTTGCGGGCATGGATTTTGGGGAGCAGGAGTACCAGCAATATCAGCCATACCAACAACACCAATCTGCATCGGCATCGGCATCGACCCCGTCAATAGCTCAAAGCTCAAGCAAGAGGGGCAGCGGCAGGGAAGACGGAGAAGGGAGGAAGAAGAAGAGAGCGAGGACGTGAGGTCCCTGCGACAGTGGCAACGATGAAACGACGACAAGGACACGATTCGAACTGGAGATTCCCCTCTACTCTTCGCGAGGCGTTTGGTGTTCAAAGGACTTGCTCAAATGGCATTGGGTGCGGGGCTTGGCAATCAGCGTGATATTCCATCATGGCACTGTCATCAACTGGAAAGCATACTGGTACTATGGGCACACGAAGACATACAATAACCAGGACAGATGGACGAAATGGTTTGGACACGCACAAAGTACGGGAGGACAGCGGATTCTCTGCAGCATTCCTGGAGGGAAGAGAAAGAGGAGAGATACCCTAGTCTACGTTTGTGGCGTGCCGATCGGGAGGGGCTTCTAGTGAGGGGATCCGGCCTTCTTGGCATGCGGGTGATGCACAATGCGCATCTCGATGTTGAGATGGGGGACGTTGGGAAGTCATGTGCTAACTTACTGGTAACACACAATTGTAATTAAAGCAAAAGTTGGGTCTGTTTTTTCGAGAAAACGGCCTTGTAACAATGGCTTAATGGAGCGAGGTTTCTCGTCGTCATATGCATGTGGCGCCGTTGGATTCTGTAAAGCGGCCCATTGTGATTGTTCCTTGGCAATTTACGATGAGCCTCCCGTTCGAACGCAACGACTTGCTGTTCTCTGCTGACTCTTCTCCTGAGTGACAACTCTAACATCCATCCAATCCGTCACTACGTCTTGTATGCCTTACTACCTCGATTCCCCTGATCTCACCCCCCTACCAGGTGGCCTCAAAGGTTCGGTCACATTCCGGCAGCGGAACACCGATGGCCTTGTCCCAATCTCCCATCATCTGAGCCCGTGCGCCTGAGCCATCTAAGGGCAAATGCATCATATCAAATGACGGACAATAGAAGCGATTGTATCTGCCAGTTGTGATTCACGATGAAACAAGCTCAGTGATCCGACGTTGCTGCTCAAGTCGTTGTTACTTGCCGCAGTAGTTGGAACCATAGACGCCAGCTAACCGTAGCGCAGTTGCAGCATCGTGTCAGTAATGTCCTCAATGTTTAGAGTTAGTACCTTTTCCCAATTGCACTGTTTCCAGCTGGGAGCTGAGCCTATTCCCGGCCCGGAAAGGGTGTATCAAAGGCGACTCTACCTTGCGGATGAGGTCCTGTATTCGATGCTGATGTTATAGAGCTGCCATCTCCAACGTCGAAAGTAATTTGTGTATACGTTTAAATCTCTCTACTTTTGTATTTACTCCTCAGTAGCAAACTTCTCACAATGATTTAATGGAAGTCATAGTGCATAACGTGCTTCTTCATCCAAACCTGGTGCCAACGCCTACTGTCATTTCAGGTACTCGAGGCACCTAATGAATCTGCATGAAGATTGCATATGAATCATTCATGATTTATCGACAGACTCAACTATCAACCCATCCTCCTGGAATGTGCAAAGGCGGGTTTTCTATCTGCGCCCAAAAGTCCCCAGCATACTCCCATGCGTCAAGGTCCCATATAAGTTTCCAATCTTGTGGTTCGGGCCCATATGTAAAAGACACGAGCCTCCAACCCGAAATTGCGCGCATTTCGGGCTCTTCGAAATTCCCACCAACCCATGGACCGAACCACCGCCGAAGCCGTAATGGGGTATTAGAGAGATACAGCTCCAGCTCCCGCTTGCCATATTCGATCACATCTAACCCTGAGGCCTGAACGTCTTCGACCCAACACAACAACACTTTCTGGATGAAGCGTAACCATGGTTTGCAGCCTCTACGCATTACGGAAATTATCTCTCCTGCACGGATCAATCCAGCAAAAACCGGTGTCGTTGGGACTGAGCCAAAATCTTTGGGCTCTGTGTGGCTAAGATCCTCTACAGATAGACCTTTGAAAATCCATCGAGCAAGCTCTCGCCACGGACGGAATTCTCGATCTCCTATCTTATTAATTACCTGTAATTTGGAGTTGGGGAACGCTACGCTGTGAGCCAAGTCATTGAAATACCCCTTGGCAAAACTGATAAGTGAGCTTTCTCGGGATATCCCAAGAACCACTCGAAAACCTGCAGGTTTCAGGTTAACACCTTTGCGTAGATCTTCGAGCAGGACTTCAGGTCTGACAAAATCCCAATCCAAGCAATTAAATCGCACTTCTGGAGAAAGTTGATAATATGAGTCCAGTCCTATTGGTCCCATCTTGATCATCGTTTCGAGGAAGCCAGGAACTCTCCATATTAAATCCGGTAGGTTAGTTGATAGTTCATCAACGTCTCCAGAGATGAAGTATTGCTCATTGTGATCCTCAAGCTCGCTAGTCTCAAGTAAATATTGGAGTAACTCGAGCGAGGGCTCTGGGTCTTGCCACCAGTCGTAGCCGATCAAACCCAAAGGGGTCCCATGAAAGTCATCTACTTCATTCAAGCTCAACCCCATGTTGACTAAGCTTTTAGTGACATCAGGCTTTCCAAACCAAACAGCGTACTGTGCACAGTGGTCAGCTAGTCCTTGATTCGGGGATCTAAGTTGGTAACGGGCCATACGTGTAGCAGTGTCCATCCATTGGGGTTGACATCTTGCAATGAAGCTTCTCCCTTATTGAAAACCTCCAGAGCTTGGTGCCACAATCCTTGGCTGACATAGCGAAATATAGGGGTATCGGAAGGCCGTCTTATCCACGGTTTGAGTGAAACTTTCCACCCAGTATACGCTCTGCACGCCTGTAAATCCCAGACTGTCTCTGATATCCACCATGGAAGCTGGACGCGTGCCTGGTGTACTTCTTTATGTTACTCAACGTCTTTCAGATTGGGGGTTTCAGAAGGAAGTTACCTTTAAACTCGGGATGATTTGGATCTGGAACCGATTGATAGAAAACACCACCGAAGAAGGAGGCTCGTCGCCACGCTACCGAAGTTACTGTCAGCTCTCTGGAGGTACCTGAAGACAAGCGTCGCCCGAAGTGTGTACTTTTCAGAGTACCTCCAGACTGAACAGGTTGGTATGTTGTTTCCATTTGGGTCGAGTTTTCTTGCATGTTTTGGCATGGTAATGACAGCAGCCGAGACTTGACCACGGAACTATACGTGCATGCTTCGTTAGAGAAGTCCCTACATAACGCTTGGTTAAGAACTCATACTCACATTGTGTAAGTTTGCTGCGAGAGAGAAAGAAGCTGTAAAGCAAACTGTATTTTCTCCTGATAACTCCGAATCAGGTCCTTCTTGAAGGTGACTTTCAGTTTCGTGATGTTCCTCCTTGACCTCTTTGCGGCGTTGATGCGTGACTGTAAATCTTCGGTCAGGGCATCAAGCTCCCCTACTGCCTGCTGACAGTACTCCATACTGAGGTTCGCCGCGCTGTTGTGGTACACTTTGTGTGTCTGCTGAGTAAACTCGGATTCCATCTCGGCGAGCACAGGTCTAAGCAGCTCTAGCTGCCGGAAGAGCTGGTTGATCTCGTTGGGGACGTCTTGGACCTCATTCCATAGCCTTTTCAACTTGATGATGCTGCTGCCGAACTTGCCCGCCATTTCGGCCACCGTCAGGGCGCTCACTACAACGCCAAATACCTCCGCCATCGCGGTGATCGTTTGTTCGTACCTCGGCGCTTATGCGCTTATAGGCGTGGTTCGTACTGGCTTTGGGGTGCGCACAAGTCGGATTAGATTTGGAGGGTTCACAACGTTGTCAATTTGGAAGAGTCAGGTTGTCAGATTGAGAAGAAACCAGGCTGTCAGATTGAAAATTCCGGGGAGTCCAGCCTTATTTGAGCAGGCGGAGAGACTGCATAGCCACGGCATGCCCTTCACAGCGTCAGGCTTTCCTGCAGGCTGTGCGAACTCGCGCATGCAAAAATGCCGCTTGGCAGGCCTTCGAAGTTGTCCCAAACGCTTAGCTTGAAAATGTCAGCTGAAGTTCTGGAGCAGCCAGTGAGAAGAACCGGCGGGGTCCTGTCGGGTCGCACTGCACTGTCTCTGGCTGGTGATGCTGGCCAATGATCAGCCGGCCCGACCTGGATTCTCTTCGACTACTTGCATCATACAAGTACCTAATCACTGTAACCCGTCGCGTGGGTTTACGGGGAGACAGAAGATGAGATGAACGAATCTCCCAGTTGCAAAAGGAGGATCACTAGAGGCCGTTTGGGCCACTTATCGTCAGTTTTAAATCACCATCTTTCTTTTGCGTAATAGATCACTCGCAAGAGACTCTCTAATGCATTTTGTATGATTTTGCGAAACGATACAATGATAGGAATTAAAAGTGACATAGTATCTAGATTGTATGCGTGCAGTATTGTCAGTCTATCCTACAATACAAAAGAAGGTATCGTCTATCTAACATATGAGACCAGCTCAGCGAGCTCTCACAAACAGCTCACTGAATGGTCGGAGGGGGCGTCGGCGCCTTCTTCGGCCTGGGCGGCTTCACTTCTGGCGGCGGTGCCGTGGCAGCTTTTGGAGCTTCGGGCTCCGGCGTAGACTTGACCGGTTCCAGAGCAGGCATCGGCGGTGCCGCCTTTGGCGCTTCAGGTTCCAGCGTGATCTTTGGCTGTTCAAGAGCGACCTTGGGTGCTTCAGGCTCTGGTGCCGCCTTTGGCGGCTCCGGGGTAGGATCCTGAGCAGGCTTTGCTGGTGGCTCGATCTTCTTCAAATCCTCGTCCCACAACTCCTTAACCACGCTCCAGTACCTCGACGGGTTCAGCTTCGCATGCGCGACATGCTGGCTTCCGTCAAATCTCTCGGCCCTGACCTGGAAGCCGACCTCCTTGGACTCCTTCGCGTGCCTTTCGACGTCGGACCAGTGAATCATCTCGTCCTCTTTGCTATACAGATATGCCCGCCGCCTCTCGCTTGCCAGCAGCGCCTTCTGTCGCAAGGCAGCCCACATCTTTCCAAAGAAGCCGACCCTCCCAAACGGGACGTGGAACAGCCAGAACCAGCCGATGAAGACATGCGCCAGCGGCGCAAGGATCCTCGGCATCGAGGCCGAGATGGCGCGGTAGCTTCGCATCCAATGGAACCCTCCAGGACAGGAGTCGTAAAGGGTGACATGCGGCGGCAGCGCCAACCGGTCCGCACGGTCCGCGTCGGCGTACATCTCCAGGAACTTTGCAAAGTTGGTGGCGCCGCCGTTGGAGAAGACGTGGAGCAGCAGCTGGGGCCGCGCCTCGGAGGCTAGGGTGGAGTCGGCCAGGGTCCGGATGATGGGCACAGCTGGCTTGATCTGGCGCTTGGAGATGCGGGTGGAGAGGGTGTGGACAAAGGGGCACTTGACGAGGAGGATGCTGGCGGACGGGTAGAGGGCCATGTAGCGCGACGTGTATTTTGCAATGTGGACGTCCTGGGCCGACATCCAGCTGAAGATGGCGATGAGCTTGGGTGAGTTCGGGTCCGGCACCGCCGAGGGCGGGTCGTAGAGGAACGTTGTCGGGGAGAGCTCTTGCATGGCGGGCAGGGGTCCGGCTGCGCCGACGGGTTGGTTTGATGCCATTGTGACTTTTTGCTTTAGTCTGCAGAGGAAACTCTCACGTTGTGACGAGGGAAACTTTCTGGCGACTGTCACTAGAGGGTTGCAGTGCCGATATCTTGGGAGGAGGGAGGGAGAGAAAGGGTGAGTGAGGTCGAGTATAAAGTAGTGGGAACCGATGAGATGGACGGGTCACCTAGGGGAGCTTAGGCCGTGCATCTTCAGCCTTATTTTCGGGTCTTGTCGTCATCAAGTCAAGGTTAGCTGGGTTACCCTTTCGGGAAGTGCCTCGGCTTTTATCCCTGATGCACGGTGCGCCGATGTCTCAACCGCATCCTGAAGGATTTCCGTTGGGTTCTTGATCATTTGTCGTTTTATCAGTAGAGCTGACTGTTCTCAGTGTTGACCCCGGAGAGACGTGGGAAGAACGAAGCCAGCGGGCCGGCGGTGGGATTACGGCTCCGATTCTTGGCGGCCAACCAGACGCGGATTTCTGGGGCGGGGTTCGAAGACGCTGGCGTCCTGTTTGTGCAGCTCTTGTGGATTGAAACAAAGTCATTGGTTTCTTATACTGACGAGAGGTCCAAGTTGACGATATCTCCCACTCTTTGCAAGATACATAGAACGAAGTGCACAGGTAACTGTGGCGACAGCCGTAACTCCCAGGGTACCTCACGTACCGGAGGAGGGACTCGTCAACCAAGGTAACCCCTCGTCACGGTCATTCGGTTGAGGAGAAGTGCCATTGGTGGCAGCGGCAGCGGGTTGCAAGACTGGCTACCTAAGCACAACATAGGGAACACATGCGGATAACGCGTCATCTCGTATCTCGCAGGAAACAGATAGATCTGGCAGGCATGATCGAGCGGGTTCTTGAGTGCACGCATGACAGGCTTGCGTAGCCAGACCTACTGAGAATAACTCAACGACGAGTGCCCATCTTTCGCCAAGGACAGTAAGCAGACTTGAGAAGTATGTTGTATGGTAGGTTGCTTGAACTTGACAGAACGGTAGTTGTTCCGCCTAGAGAAACTAAGGTTTGTTGCAAGGAAGACCCTGTCGACACTACTGGGTCTTTAGGTGTTTGCTAGACGAAAGGTCGGCTTCCTGGTGGCCGTGTCTTGTGCTACCCGTACCTGAGATGACATGGGACGACGGCTGCAGGCGTCCGTCGATGGGAGTTGGTGCAGATCGAAATCCAGACCAGGCTTTTGAACGGCTCGATAAGCCTATAGCGTTTCAAATACAGATCGTTTTGTGATTGGTTCAGTATGGCAGCTGTCAGCTTGGAAACGCCGTGCAATTGTCTGACGGATACAGCGACTCTATGATATTCCATCCCAGACGCTTCTTATTACGGCGTTGAGATTGATGATAATCACCTTCCAAGCAAGAGTGCTCGGCAAAGATTACAGAGTTCGACTTCAGGTCCTCGATCTCGGAAAAGAGCTGTCGACATCAACAGTACAAATACGATGCTGGTTTGGTGGTGGTTGTAAGTAAGGGAAATGTCACCTCATTATTGGTAGCCTGGGCCCAATCTAGTATGAATCATTTGGGGACGGAGAACGCGACAGGGAAAAGCCGTCCAAGACAAACCAAAAACCACTTGTTCCTCGTAACATGCGACCGCCGGATGAGCGGGTATCAAGGCGGGAGAAGGCTAAACGGACCGAAAGACTCGTTTACGCTGTCAAGGCGAAGAGCGATCCCTGACCACAGTCTCAATTCCTTATGACGAGGACGAGGGTGAACCAGCTCCTGCCTTCGAGGCTGTCTATGCAAAGACGGACACACTCTTGTTGTGTGGTCCGCAGACTAGTTAGCTAGGTAGTCTTGCCGATGACACTGAAGCGACGACCCGGACAAACGAGGCAGGCGGCAGCTTTCCTCTGACGGAAACTGCCCCCTTTTAGCTCCTGCCCAGGTACGATGAGGAAGCCAGCACACTCTTTCCTGGTGTCACGTCTTTTCTCGGAGGGTAGTAACGTACCAGGGTCCGGCCAGACGGCAACCCGCTGCTCCTTCCTTTCGGCATTATGCATCTCAAACGAACATCGCCTCTTCTTCGGCTCTTCATCATCTCACTCGTTCCGACCTCTCTCCAATTTTCTCTTCAACATCTCCCATTCATTCCCTTCGTTTCGTTTCTTAATCCAAGACAGAAGCCGTGTCTCGTCTCTCTCGTTCTCTCTCGTTCTCTCTCTTCTCCATCGACCATTCCCTTCCGACTACACTCGTTCTATTGCCCCTTCCACCTCGCAACATGAAGGTCACCAGCGTTGTTTCCTACCTGCTGGGAACCGGCCTACTTTCGGCCAGCGTCACCTTGGCCAAGGACAGACACCGCGTCGGCGTTGAGATCAAGAGCCCCCTTAAGGGTGTCAACTTCCAGCGCATCAAGGCTTTCCGTGAGGTTGCCCCTGACGAGGTCTCTGACCACCTTCAGGCTCTTAAGCCCTTCCGCAGCAAGATAGCTGGACACAACGCTGCCACCGCCCTGGGAGCGGCTCAGCCCCGTGGTCTCTCATCCGCTTACCAGAACATCACGGCTCTTTCCCCGTATGGAACCCAGTACGCCGTCGAGGTCATCTGGGACGGCAAGCCCGTCAACATGATCTTCGATACCGGCAGTAGCGACACCTGGGCCACCAGTTCCAATTTTACTTGCACCAACATGGTCGGCACTGCCGTCTACTCTCAAGAGGCTTGTGGCTTTGGCCCAAACAAGATTGACGGCTTCAAGTACGGTCCTATCGAGGACATCCACTTCTCCTTGGGCTACGGCTCTGGCGAGCAAGTGTCTGGCCCCATGGGTTTCAGCGACATCGAAGTGGCTGGGATTACCGTCCAACAGCAACAAGTCGGTCTCGCTAATAAGACGTACTGGCTGGGCAATAACTTTACCAACGGCATCCTTGGACTGGCCTATCCCTCCATCACCAGCGCTTTCACTGGCGACATGGACGAGAATCGTCCTGCCTTTCAAGTCCCGTACTCTCCCTTCTTCACGAGCATGGTCCAGCAAGGATTGGCTGCGGATTCCTTCAGCGTCTCTCTTGTCCGCAACTCCAGCGGAATCATTGGATGGGGTGGCCGCACCGGTCTGCCGATAGACGGTCCCACAGCGTACACCGACCTCATCATTGTAAGTTTTCCATGCATTTTTGCTTGCCTGGCACCAGCTGAAGAGTGAAAAGACAACCATCAACCCGGATCGACCTGAAGGCAGCTGGCAGTACTCGTACTACACCGTCCTCGTCGATGGCATCCGCTGGGGATCAACCTCGGACACAAGAAAGTACCCCTACATCGTCGACACCGGCACTACGCTCATGTACGTGCCTCCACCTATTGCCGAGGCCATTGCCCGGTCTTTCTCCCCGAGCGCCGTCTACCTCTTCCAATACGGCGGGTATTTTGCTCCCTGCGATGCCATTGCTCCCAAGATTGCAGTTGTTATCGAGGGCGCGAGCTTCTTCATTAACCCGGTGGACCTCATTTACCCCGGTCTTAGAGACCCTCTCACGGACTATTGTCAGATCGGTATCACCACCGGCGGCACAGGGCCATATGTTCTCGGCACTGTCTTCTTACACAATGTCGAAGCCTACTTCGATATCGGCGCTGGCCAGATGCGTTTCTATGGCCGAGAAACATTTGGCGCAACTCCCCAGCTGCCTGAGAAGTAGATGCTCGGCGATCTATTCATTGCCTACACGGGACTCATTCCCAATATGCAAGATACTGATGTTAAGATGATGCAGTTGATATGTTTGTGGCCAGGCGGTATGGGGGTGGATTTGCTGAGAATTGCTCGTGGGTCATGGTGGCCGGAAAACAACTTGTTTTACCAGACAGAGAGGGGTTTTTACCTGTGAGATAGGGTTCAGTCTAATGAATGTCACTTGCCTCATACTCTTGTTGACAACTAAACCTGTCTACTCAGCCTGAGTAATGGGGTTTCACCACGCTTCTATGCACCGCTTGAGTCCAGGCCTCCTCAAGCCAGATGAAGTGGTATTAGAGACAGTGGGAGTTTTAGCGTGAGTGTCATTGCCACAGTGGACAGCGCTGAAACCACTGCTTCGGTCGGGACTTATCGGAGTGGCGATGGGGCCTTATCGCACTTTGGCTGCCAGTTAGGTCCTTATCGATAGCGGCTGGCTGTGAACTCACTGACGGCTCAATCGTTTCTGCCACTTCATTCAATAGTTCGCGATCCAAGCCCTTCACACCCTTCTCTCTTACCAACTCACCTCAAAGCAGCGACCTGACCGACAAGGAAACAACCTTACCTCTTCATCCCTACACTCGTGCTTTCTTCTCCGGTCTTTCAGCATTGTCTCCTCGTTCTCACGACCGCCTCAAGCTGCCCCCGGTGTGCTGCGGTTATTCGGCAGTCACTGTACCGATCCCCCCCTCCGATATCCCCCGTGCTCGCAACGCCTCAGGAAAAAGGAATAAGCGGGATTTCCTTAACCTGGATCGAGTCTACAAAGTCATTCCCAGCGACACGAACTTTAGTTCCCGATTCAAACGCATCCGTTATGGGCATCGGAGTAATCCCGGCAGGTGCCGAGGACGCGAAGCGCCAGCCTCGGCGACAGCATACCTGGAGCTTCAGTAAGGTACGGACAATTGAGTCTTCTTTTTTTCCATCTGACCGAGAGAGAGTCTCGAGGTTCTTGATCATCGTGATTTATGCGTCTGCCAGCCAGCCTGCGTCGCAGCGCAGTACTTTGCAGCAGCCACTTGGCTCGCTAGCATCGTGGGCTATCGTCAAGTGACATTTTTCCCTCCGTTTCGCCCCAGTCAGTTCGGTGTTTTGGTGGTCTCAGGCGGTGTGAATAATCACGCAGGGGTGTTGGTCAGTACCACACCCTGGGCCTTGATACGATCTGGCAATCGTGCCGATTTGCTGGTTCCGAGTCCCAGACGGCTGGACTTGCTGGTTCGGAACTGGGTCTGGAGGGTTGGCGAGCCAAAAGGCCCTGGCTGTCGTGAGGGTTTCCTAGCAAGTGCAGCGGTGAATTCCATGTTCGAGGTCAGGAGACTTTTTCGGGTGACCTTTTCCCCTGACAGCCTCCGTGGGGGTCAGCTGCTAGCGACCGTTTATGGCCTTGTCAATGGAGCCTCGAGAGTCTGTCTGGGAGACAATGTGAGTTGCGGTTTTGAGATGGTTCCGGTTTTTTGCAAAAGACAAGAAAAAGGTGCAGTGTGGACCTGAAGGCATTGTCTCGTGGGCGGTGGTCAAATTGCCCGATTTCGTACGTTGGAGGATACCAACAGCCGGAAATGGCCTGAGTGAAGATGGACATTGGCTGGGAGCGAAAACGAATGGCACAGTTGTCAGAATAGAGGAAAGGGCTGCAGGCTCCCGACTTATGTGATTGAGAAAGAGTGTTGGCGTCTTGACTGGAATTTTGTTACATTCCTCGCGCGGTTCATCAGTTTTCGGTTGCGTCGTCATCAGGAAAGGTAGTTCACCAATTCCGATGTTTGCTGTGACGGGTCCGGCTAAGGCTGGCAAGTCAAATTGGAGTATTCGGCGTGGCCTGATGTCCACCTCGGTTGTTCTCGGTGAGAACCAGCCAGCTTGGAGGTGGGCACCAGAGCAAAGCTGACTGGCAAGCTCTGCAAAGAAGGATGCGAGATGTCCCGTTGATGCGGGGATGGACGTGGTGTTGGAGCTGAACCTCTAGCCCAGGCCAACCGAACCTCTCTGGCTGGGCCAGGCCCGACCAGGGGCCGGGGAAAGGCGGGCACAGGACACGAAAATGAGGGGCATCGAATGGGGGGGATTGGAGTTGGGATGGGGTCATGGAGGGGCGGGCAGACCTGACCACGGTCAAGAAGCCGAGAGAGGGCGGCCTCTGCCATTCCGCGCAATGCCATGCTAGGCCCTGCATGCATGCGGTCATCGTTCACGAGCCGTCTAGGTACTGGGAAAGCTGTGGTGGTTGTGTGCCGCGGACCGGCGGACGGGAAGTCAAGAGTGACAAGATGACTTTTCTGGCATCCATGATCCAACGCACTCGAACTGGACGGCGTGTCCCGGAATAGGCCAACCGCCATGCCAATTGCTTCGCCAGTGGTGATCCAATGCAAGTGTTCTTCCTGGGATTCCTGATCGCAACGAGGTCGTGTGCAACCAGGGCTTTGCAGGCTGCGACGATGTGAGCTGGTGCGCATAAGTCTTGTCAGTCTGCCTAGCAGTGGATTGGATATCTGGGCTAGGCAATCGAATGGGATGGACGAGATGAGCTAGTCGCTTGCTCTTGTTTCTCATTGTCGTTTCGCCGTTGCAGCTGCTCTTGGTCCTGAGTGTGTTCAGGACCGCCGAGTCCAGCTTAGCCATCATCACCTTTTACCTGCACTCGGCCCTTTGCTGGCGGCCAAGTTAACTCCAAGCTTTTCTGTTTTGTTCCTTGGGATATTCTCTCGGCGCCCTCTCTTCCCCCCTCCCCCTGTTACATACGTTTTACGTACCTTTCTCGCAATCCCTTTCACACTTTCGCATACTCGTGCACGCCGCTCACCCACTCATTGCTCTATTCCCTCCACCCTCACCTTGACCTTACCCAACGTCAGGTCACTTCTCTTCTCCTCACTACATCATCCCCCAAACCTGTGCTACCACCGAAGCACCTGCGTCTTCTTACACCTACACATTCACATACCAAACACATGCACATGCAAACAGAACTTCTTTACCAACCGTATTGAAACCTACCCGTACCCCATTTACTTCAGCCCCTGCTAGTAGCTCTTTCACAGGGTCTGCCTGAGCCCTGTCTTAACTAGTGGTTCCGCGGCAGAGAGTGCATCCACCCCGGCTCCAAGTCACCGCAGCCGCCCCGAAATTCACACCCGAGAGGACCCGCCTTTTTGGGCATAGAGCTACTGCCACAGCTGGGAGCATCACGCGAGCTGCCTTCCACTACGATCTCCCCTGCCTTGACACTCAATTGGGCCTTCCTTCCATGAGCACGCTTGTTCTACTCCTCTTCCCTTCTGTCTCGGCGTTACAACTTCTACTCAAGACACCAACAATAAGCCAATTGTCAAGATGCCAGCCAAGACTAACGGTGTGGGCGTTCAGGTGGAGGATACCAAGATATGCGTCGTCATGGTTGGCCTGCCCGCTCGGGGCAAGAGCTTCATCGCCCAGAAAGGTGAGTGATTCAGGCTTCATTTCCAACCTGACATGTGGACCCCGCGTCTTTCGCAGGGCCCTCGACGCGTCGAAACATCGACTGTCCAATGCTGACTCGTCTGTTTAGCGCAACGGTATCTGGGTTGGCTCTCCATCAAAGCCAAAACCTTCAACGTCGGCAGCTACCGTCGCAAAGAAGACGCCCACCCCTCGGCGGACTTCTTCGACTTTCACAACACCGAGGGTGAGCGCAGACGTCGCGCCGCGGCTGAGAAGGCCATTGAGGATATGCTCGCCTGGTTCCGCCAGGGCGGTGTCATTGGCATTCTGGATGCCACTAACTCTACCAAGGAGCGCCGCAAGTGGGTTCTTGACATCTGCACCAAGGAGGGCATTGAGGTCCTCTTTGTCGAGAGCAAGTGCGACGACGAGAGCCTCATCATGGCCAACATTCGTGACGTCAAGACCACTTCGCCCGACTACCAAGGCCAGGACCCTGAGGAGGCTGCGCTTGACTTCCGCAACCGCATCCGCAACTATGAAAAGGTGTACAAGACGCTCGATGAGGATGGCGACGAGAACGAGTACACCTACCTCAAGATCATGGACGTCGGCAAGCAGGTCATCATCAACCGCATTCAGGACTACCTCCAGAGTCGCGTTGTTTACTACCTCATGAATCTTCACATCCGGCCCCGCTCCATTTGGCTATCGAGAGTGAGCACTTGTTGTATCTTCATGGCTGAGCCTTTGCTAACCTGGTACAGCACGGAGAGTCCATGTACAACCTGGATGGCCGCATTGGCGGCGACACCACGCTCTCTGCTCGCGGCGAGCAGTACGCCCGAAAGCTTCCCGAGCTTGTCCGCAAGTCAGTTGGTGTAAGTGGTTCCATTGTCTGAATTCAGTTCGTTGTCCGCTGACCAAACCATAGGACGACCGTCCCCTAACTGTCTGGACTTCGACACTCAGGCGAACCATCGCTACTGCTCGCTTCCTCCCCTCCGATTACAACCAGCTGCAGTGGAAGGCGCTCGATGAGCTTGACTCTGGCGTCTGCGACGGCCTCACTTACCAGGAAATCAAGGACCAATTCCCGGAGGACTTTGCCGCTCGTGACGACGACAAGTACAACTACCGCTACCGCGGCGGCGAGTCGTACCGTGACGTAGTTATCCGTCTGGAGCCCATCATCATGGAGCTCGAGCGTAGTGAGGACATCCTCATTGTCACTCACCAAGCCGTGCTGCGCTGCATCTACGCTTACTTCATGAACAAGAGCCAAGCTGACAGCCCCTGGATGAACGTACCCCTGCATACGCTCATCAAGCTCACCCCGCGTGCCTACGGAACCGAGGAGGTGCGCTACGAGGCCAACATTCCGGCAGTCAGCACCTGGCGCGGCAAGGGTTCCACTGCCAAGCACGAGAACCCTACAACGGAGTGTATGTAAATGTTCTAGATGGGATGGGTGATTGATGAGGAATGTTCTGCTGAAGAATGAAACAGGAACCTGAGGAAACGCGGGACGTGGCGTATCGGTCACCAAATTGGAAACCACCAGTCAGAGGTTGACTGGGGTTCCGCGGAGGATTTCCTTTTCTCTTGACGACGACAATGTTTCCAGCTCCACTTTTCGGCATATTCATCCCGGTTTACGACGGCGGCGTTCAGGACGACAGACAAAATGTTGATAAGCACAGGGACTACGGCGGCAAAACGCGGAGGGTGGTGGCATATTAAGGCGGGCGTGTCCAACAACCATTCTCGATGTAACTGCAAACTTGCTTTTTTGGGTCGACGCCGCAGACATTCGCCTTAGAGTTATGTGGTCCCGTTGCGATATCGACCCGGCTTTGCATTACTTTGCTCTTGCTCAGAACCCTACGATAACTCTAGGACGAACGAAGGTTCGAACTCACACCAAATTGGGAACTAGGGGACAAAAATGCATCCACGGTTCAGACGGTAGTAAGGACAGACGCCGGAATAGAGGTTCGGGATGTGCCGAGTACCGTTCTGGCACGATGGAGGGACTTTCTTCTTTTCTACTTTTTTCTTTGACACTATCGAGTTTCTTTGCTCTCTGTGGAGTGTACCCTAGGTGCCAATGATTTTTCGACCGTTGCATGCCTGGAATCAGGTGGGTCGTGCCAATATAAAGCCTACGTTGACGTTTACTATGCTGCCTTCTTCTGACCCCTCTGGATATCCCTCCTCCTTCTGGCGTACCTCATTGGTTTTGTCCATCAGGAGGAGCCTCGGACCAGAGACCGCCACTTTACGCTTCAGTACGCTCGACAGCAGGAGAAAAGACGTCTCCTTTTTGACGGCCCTGAGGCCGAGAGACTCGGCCAACGCTCCCGTTCGCAGAGGATTTCTGCGGGCTGTTCTGGGAGCGTAATGGTCCCCAGGCTGTGGCAGGCCCCACGGATTGGAGCTGCCATTGCCCAGAGTGACTCAAGCCATAGGGTTTATAGAACCTTGGTGATAGGTTCGATGGACCAAGGCCATCGCTAGTAAGTCAACCACGCTTCCAGCGTGGCCAAAGCCGCAAGGTTTTGACGTCCTTGGTGAAAGGCTCGTTGAACTGAATCTATCACTAGTACGTTGGTCGCATCTTGGTGGCAAGTTCATGGTAGCCATCGTTGTCCAGCGTGACTCAAGCCGCAAGGTTTTCACGAGCTTGATGGTAGATTCAATAAAGCAAGACCACCGCCTGTACATCAGTCACGCTCGTGACTTAAGCCGCAAGGGTTCCAAGACCTTGGTAATAGCTTGAATGAAGCCATCACTGGAGGCTACAGCTGAAGTGAGAGAATCATTTCACGTCAGTTCCTTTCCTGGTTTCTAAGCGGATCAAGGTACCTTGAGCCAGCCCAATTAACCTCTTCAAATCAAAGCCAGCCCAAACTAGATTGTCCAAGAAAGTCAAGGTCTGGACATGCGTGTAGACCAACCTAGACATCTATAAGTGTGAAGGCCTCGCTGCCCTCAAGCATTCCCATGGAAGCATTCGGTACGTACTTCTGCCCCGCACAATAGTCCACTCGGCACGGATCATTCACATCCGCTATCGCTCAGCTCCAGATTTTTTTTCCCCGATAAGAAAATTTCCTGGCGAGGGTCGACCGCCGCTCTCATGGATTCGTGCAGGTTCCCTCGTCTGGCTGTACTGTACAGGTCTCACAACTCCAACCCATTGTAAAACCACAACAGCCACAATGGATTCCACCACAATCAAGAAGAGAAAGTCCCGCGACTCCAATGGCGTAAAGGTCTCGAGCAAGAAGCGAGCCGAGCCCCCCGCCGCCGCCCCCGCGCAAAAGTCGAAGAAGGTGAAGCGCAGCAAGGAGCCCGAGCCCGAGCCGGAATCCGACGAGGAGGAGGTTGAGGCGGGCAGCGAAGAGGAGGAGGAAGAGGACGTCGCAGACAACTTCAAGGAAACCGAGAACCAAGAAGATGACGAGGCCGACGGCTCAGACCTCGACGAGGACGTCAAGGCGCCCGCGAAGAAGGCAGACGAGGGCGACGGCACCGACATCCCCAACCGCGACAACCTCACCCTCCCGCCCGTCGCCGGCGCCGAGGCGCACGACTTTGCCCAGCTCAACCTCTCGGAGAAGACGATGAAGGCGATAAAGGAGATGGGCTTCACCAAGATGACCGAGATCCAGAGGAGGGGAATCCCGCCCCTGCTGAGCGGCAAGGACGTGCTCGGCGCGGCCAAGACGGGTTCCGGCAAGACACTCGCTTTCCTGATCCCCGCCGTCGAAATGCTCCACGCCCTGCGCTTCAAGCCCAGAAACGGCACTGGTGTTATTGTCGTCTCGCCCACGCGCGAGCTGGCGCTGCAGATTTTCGGCGTCGCCCGCGAGCTCATGGCGCACCATTCGCAGACGTACGGCATCGTCATTGGCGGTGCCAACCGCCGCGCCGAGGCCGACAAGCTGCAAAAGGGCGTGAACCTACTGATCGCTACGCCCGGCCGCCTGCTGGATCACCTGCAGAACACGCCGTTCGTGTTCAAGAACCTCAAGTCCCTCATCATCGACGAGGCGGACCGGATATTGGAGATTGGTTTCGAAGACGAGATGCGCCAGATTGTCAAGATCCTGCCCAAGAACGACCGCCAGACGATGCTCTTCTCCGCCACCCAGACGACAAAGGTCGAGGACCTCGCGCGCATCTCGCTGCGACCCGGACCCCTGTACGTCAACGTCGACGAGGAGAAGCAGCACAGCACGGTTGAGAACCTGGAGCAGGGATACGTCATCTGCGACGCCGACAAGCGGTTCCTGCTGCTCTTCTCCTTCCTGAAGCGGAACCTGAAGAAGAAGGTCATTGTCTTCTTCAGCAGTTGTAACTCGGTCAAGTACCACGCTGAGCTGCTCAACTACATCGACCTGCCGGTGCTGGACCTGCACGGCAAGCAGAAGCAACAGAAGCGGACGAATACGTTTTTCGAGTTTTGCAACGCCAAGCAGGGCACCCTCATCTGCACCGACGTTGCGGCCCGTGGTTTAGATGTAAGTATTTACCGCCTTGAAGGAGAACGCCTAAGAAAAGTGACTAACAACCGCAGATCCCCGCAGTAGACTGGATCGTCCAGGTCGACCCCCCCGATGACCCGCGCGACTACATCCACCGCGTCGGCCGAACCGCCCGCGGCGCCAACAGCAAGGGCCGGTCCCTCATGTTCCTGCAGCCGAGCGAGGTCGGGTTCCTGACGCACCTCAAGGAGGCGCGCGTGCCCGTCGTCGAGTTCGACTTCCCCGCCAACAAGATTGCCAACATCCAGTCGCTGCTCGAGAAGCTCATCAACCAGAACTACTACCTCAACAAGAGCGCCAAGGACGGCTACCGCAGCTACCTGCACGCGTACGCCAGCCACTCGCTGCGCACCGTGTTCGACATCAACAAGCTGGACCTGGCCAAGGTCGCCAAGAGCTTTGGCTTCTCGACACCGCCGAGGGTCGACATCACCGTCGGCGCGAGCATGAGCAGGGACAAGAAGACGCAGGGCAGGAGGGCGTACGGCAGCCAGCCTAGACAGCAGCAGGGCACCGGTGGGTTCTACAAGAAGCGGTAAATTATACCTAGGCCAGGATGGGGGGGCTGCAGAAGAGACGATGAAAGGGAGAAGACACAAATGGCTTGGCTTGGTCCTGTGAGAATAGATTTGGTCAGCACGGCGTCGCGTCATCAAAAATGATAGTCAAAAGGGTAATTGGGACTGATTTTTTTTCCTTCACACGAGATTTTGGTCTCATCTTTTTATGAGATGTGAGTGTGAACAAAGAATCCGTTGCCATCGCGGTGAAAAGCAGAGCGGTCCTTGTCGGGCAGACGCAAGGAACAAGTTTTTCAAGCCTATATATGCATAAAGGCTATAGGCTTTTACATCGTCTTCCAATCATGCGCCTCTGTCGTCGTGCTCATTGTGTCCGTGTTTCATGCCAGTCTCCTGCCACGATCTTCCGGTATCATGGGAGGGAGGCCAATGAACCATATTTCTGAACGTTATTCTATTTGGGAGACGGCACCGCGGTGTGTGGATTTCGAGTCAATACCGACTGCATCTGCACTCACCTTTCGCATCTGCTCGTCATGGTTCGGGCTCCTGCCTATTTCTGCTTCACCTTTGCATTGCCAGTTTGGCAGCAGCTCAACCGGCAATGGGGCTTCGGCAACACCTTGCCAAAGGTTTTTGGCTGTCAACATTTGCAGTTTGACTGCTTTGCCTTGCTTCTTTCCTTTTGCGTTCAAGACTGACAAAGAGACAATCTCTATTGTGAATAATGAGCCGCTCGTCACATACAGGTTCACTTTTCTCACTATCAGACGAGCAAACGATCAGCTCACTTGCCTTTTCCGACAACACTTCCAGCGAGGAGATTCAGACGCATCACCGCATCAGCCTACCACCTAGGCTTTCCTTATCCCCTACCTAATTCGTTTTCACTTCCGGAGTGAAAGCAAAGACAACCGCCACAATGTGCACCTACATCTACACCCTGCACAAGGACTGCATGCACAAGCAGTATCAAAACATCTTCAAATGCGCCTCAGCTCGGGGCAGTATGCCGAACCTGCCCTCCCACGGCCTCACCCTCGATAGAACCCTTCACCTGCCCGACGTCCCACCGTGGGAGGTCCCGGACCCAATGTGCAACGAGAGAGCCAAGATAGCGACGAGGCCTGTGAATGGTCGGTGCCGGGCGTGTATGGGGAGAGAGAGGGAGCTGAAGGCTTTGGAAAGGGGTGAGTTTTGCTCTGATGCGGCGGCGGTGGCGTCGACAGGCTTCGGCTGTCTAGAAGGTGGATGGATTTCAGGACTGAAACTCATGATGGTGGCAATCTAGGCGCTCAACAGGCTCCAGAGGGTACAAACACAGCGGCAGGTGTCAGGACGAGCATTCTTGGATTGGAGCAGCTTGTCGCCGCGTCGAAGCCGTTGGACATGGGCAAGTGAGAGGAAAACTCTCACGGATACTTGCTGGAATGTCGTCAAAAACACATGATACCCGCTGCAGGATACAGCAAACATTACAGACGACAGGAAACGGACCGGTGGAGGAGGGAGTTTACGGCGTTGGATATCCGGTCCGCAAGATGCAAGATGACGGATGCGAATGCGACACCGACACGGACGCGTGGGGCAGACGGTCAGCGACCAGACAAATGACATCGGCTAATCAACGAGAGCGCAGAGTTGTGCAGGCAAAGCGCAAAGACTGTGGGGGAAAGAGCACCGAGGGGGAGGGGAGGGGGATCGGCGGTCCATGCTTTTTGGGGGTTTGGTTGGTTGGATGAGGTTCGCACGACCTCGATTGGCGGCCTGCGGGATTCAACCCCAGCCACTGGGATTTTGCAACCTTCCAGAAGTTCCTGGCAAGACATATTTTTTTTGGTGGTGGTGGTGGTGCTCTTAGCTCCCAGCACCAGTCCGAGGAAGACGAGATTCTTCAGAGAGAGGGTCCAGCCTGCAGTTCTCGTAATTCAGACGCATGACACCTTGGAGCGCTAGTGAATTGGGCCATGTGCCACTTTGAACCGTCTGGCGTCTGGCGTCTGTCAGACGGGAGGGGTCCTGGTCTAGAGTCAAGGACTGCGTAATTACACCAGGCGCATGGAGAAATGGAAATGCATACCCGGGATTCAGACTTTCAGTGTTCGTCCCGTTTGAGTTGATGCCAGTGATACGTGAGGAAGAGGCCTCTTCCAATAGGCCGGGTGTGGGTTCCCCGAAGAGACGATGGACGATGCCAATGAACTCAATTAGCCTCGAAGCAGGACAATCTCTCATCAAAACACCTCTGCACTACACACACCTCTAGAGCTACACACCTCTGCGGACTGTCTAGGCAAGAAGTGGAAGTAGATCCATGATACCCTGCGTGCCTGCCATGCCTGTTTTGACACCCTGCCCGCCTTATCCACCTCGTGGCCCTGTCCAGCAACCTACACCTACCTTACCCTACCCCGACCTCAGGTGGCAGTGATGGATCCCAGGATCCATCCTTCCAACGCATTGGATTGCGCCAGCTCCAACACCAACAGGAACAGGTGCAGGCGACGACACCCTTTAGCCTCGCTGACCCCATCTTCCCGCCCCGTCTGGTGTGTCTGGCCCGTCCAATCCACCCCATACACTACATACATCATCATACCTTGACCAGTGCTCCCTCGCCCTCTCTCCATCTCCGTGCCCCATACCACGGACCTTTAGCCCGACCACAGCCACCACACACCAGTTCTTCCAAGCATCACCGACCGGCGCGCGCCTCTCAGAATACAATTGCTTTTCCATTCTTCTGTTCCTGCCTTAGCATTGCATCTCGCCATTCTTATTGCATTGTTTCACTCTCGCATGCGTAATCTATAATCGAGCCCCCGCGCTACCGCTCGAAATGGCTAAGAAGGCGCGCCAGAGGATCAGCTATGGTGAGTCTGTTCCGTGCCGCCCTCGTTGGTGGTCGTGTGCTGCTGCTGCTGCTGCGCTCCCCGTCGCATGTTGGCTGAGGCCGACGACGCAACCCCGCACGTCCACCCGGTCGAGCTACACGAACCTCAGCTTCCATCGAAAGACTCGGACCCTGCCTGCAGTGTTCCTTGAAAGCCCTCGGTATCCAGTTGCTAACCGTCCTGTGCCGCAGTCCTCGAGCTTCCCGCTGGGTCCCAAGGCGGCGGCCACAGGCTAGGCGTCAATGGCCTCGCCGTCGACAAGGATAACGCCATCCTGTAAGGTCCCCGAGACATACACGAGATCCCGAGCCCGCTGCCGCTCTCCCCCGCGCGCCCACCGTCGCTAACATGCCCTGCCTGCACACAGATATTCGGGAGCCCGCGATGGCTACATTTGCGCATGGGACCTCAACCTCAACCTCCAGGGCGGCGGCAGCGCGCCCCCCGCCGACCCGAAGACCAAGACCACCTTCCGCTCCCAGACCCAGGCGCACATGGCCTGGATCAACGACATTGTCCTCGCCAACAACAACTCGGCCGTCGTCACGGCCTCGAACGACCTGACTGTCAAGGTCTGGCGCCCACATTCCGAGACGAACGACATCGCCGCGACGATCGGAGAGCACGCCGACTACGTCAAGTGTGTTGCGACCCCGCCTGGCGGCTCCGTCAACTGGGTCGCTTCCGGTGGCTTCGACCGCAAGATATACCTGTGGGACCTGAATGGAGGGGGCAAGACTCTCGAGATTGACACCCAGGGAGACGAAATTGCTGAGAAAGGCTCCGTCTATGCCCTGAGCGTCGGCCACAACATCATGGCCAACGGCGGCCCCGAGTCCGTCGTGCGCCTATGGGACCCCCGTTCCGGCAAGAGGGTCACCAAGTTCGTCGGTCACACGGACAACGTGCGAGGCGTCCTGCTCAACGAGGCGGGCGACAAGGTCCTGACCGCCAGCTCTGACCACACCATCAAGCTCTGGAGTGTCACGGCTGGTCGTTGCATGTACACGTTCACCATGCACGAGGACAGCGTCTGGTCGCTCTTCTCGGACGACCCCGAGCTGGGCACCTTTTACAGCAGTGACCGATCTGGTTTCGTGGTCAAGACGGACGTGCGAGGAAGCCAGGAAGACATGGACGAGGGACTCTCAGTTGCCGTCGCCCACGAGTCTCACTCTATCAGCAAGGTCGTGGCCGCCGGCGACTACATTTGGACGGCGACCAACACCTCGTCCATCAACCGTTGGTCCAACGTAGACACGGGGCCTAATCTACAGCTTCCCGAGGCTTTCCAGCGCCAGCGCGCAGCGTCCACGGCTTCGAGACCTAGGCAGCCGTCGAACCCGCCACCCGCAAACTCTCCAAAGAAGGAGATCTCTCCCAGGTCCATCTTGAGAATCTCCAACACAGCAGCATTCCCCGTCCAGACTAACCCTGGTCCGGAATCACCCCCTGCTACTGGGAACCACATCCCTCAAGGAACTGAGCCTATCAACCAGAACCCCGAGGAGACGATTGAGGGCCAGTTTGGTCTGGTCAAGCACAGGCTTTTGAACGATAGGAGGAGAGTCTTGACGCTAGACACGGCCGGCGATGTCCTCATGTGGGATCTCATCAAGGTATGTCGGTTTGTGTAAGTGACTGCAAAAGCAGCAGCTGACAACTGCAGTGTCAACCAATTCAAAAGTTTGCCAAGAGGCATCTCGAGGATGTTGAGCCAGAAGTCAACACCGTTGAGGCAGTAGCCCCATGGTGCTCCATCGATATCAGTTCTGGAAGTCTGACCGTCGTCCTCGAGCCGTTCAACTGCTTCGACGCAGAAATGTATGCAGACGACCTGGAGTTGGAGGAGCCGGTAGAGTTCCGGGAAGACCAGAGGAGTACGATTCACACACTACTCATTTGAAGCACTCACTAAAACGATCCTAGTCAACCTTGGGAAATGGGTTCTTCGCTATCTTTTTGCTGGCCTGATCGACGAAGAAATCAAGAGAGACGAGGCATATCGTCTGTCGCTCAACGAGTCCGTAGAACGGAGACTGGCTGCAAGCCGTGCGAACCCCCCGTCATCAATAACCATCCCTGAAGGCGGCTCTTGGGAAGAGAACTCGGGAACGACCCCGCGCGCCAACGGTTCCCACCACCCTATGACGCCCGGTATGGCCATCGGACTGGCGACCCCAGGCCCGTCTGGCAAGCTTCACGATGTGCCCGAAGGAGTGGCGACGCCATCTAGTCCGCTCGATAACAAGTCATCTCAGTTCAGCCGGCCTTCGAGTGAGAAGGAGGATTATTTCACCAGTGCCATCGGGCCCATTGAGGGTGCTTCGAAACCCACGGCTGCGCCGGCGACGCCTGCCGAGCAGACAACTGCCGCTGACTCCAAGGCCAACGCCGACACAGGCAAAGACAAGGATAAGGAAAAAGAGAAAGACAAGGATGCCACAAATGGAAAGTCACCTAGCACGCCATTCGGCAAAAAGTTCCGCATGAACATGGGCATGTCTTTTGGCAGTAAGAAGATTGGGAGATCTGCTTCGACGACCGCTCCGGAGAAGCCTGCTGTGGTGGACGAGAAGGCTGAGGAGTCCGAGGCGTCGTCGACACACGAGAAGGAGGTTGATGACAGTTTCCTGGGCGCCATCCAGAAGATTCGCAACGACTACGACAAGTCATTGACTGAGAACCCCGACAAGCTTATCGAGACAAAGGTCACCCCAAGCTTGGCAAACGATACGCCGGTGCTCAAGCTGCCGCCCGGTACAAAGGTCGTTCTCCAGGAGGAGACGACTGGTGGCAGCGCCAACATCTACCAAGGCACGGTGGAGACTGTTGGAAAGGGCGCAGACATTATCGAACAGCGTGGCCCTATGTGGTTGGGCGAGGTTCTGCTCCAGAACCAGATTCCTTTCAAGGAACCCGTCAAGGTCTCCTTCGTGCTCCAGCCGTGGCAGAACAGCTTGCCCGACATTGCAACAACAGACGGCAACAGCCGTCTCAACGCTAACAGGATGTTGCGCGTCAAGAAGATCCTGGCCTACGTTGCTGAGCGAATCGACCCTCAGCCCGAAAACCCGGAGCCGGATGCGCTCCTACCTCACGAGTACTTGGAATTGTACTGCAACGAACAGGTGAGTTGGCTCAATTTGCGCCTCGCGGGCTCTGTACTGACTTGAATAGCTGCTTCCAATCACCATGACACTTGCGACCCTGCGAGCCCACATTTGGAAGGGCGGCAACGACGTCCAACTTCACTACAAGGCGAACGGCCGCAAGGAGATTCCAAACCCGCCGCCTAAGCCTCCGGCTGCGGAATCTGAGACGGCGCCCTCGCAAGGCACCGCGACGCCTCCCCAAGCGACAGTATAGTCTCGACTGTCTAGTTGGTTGCGGCGACTAAGGTCACGTGTGCGAGCGCGACGTTCTCAGGCGGGCAGATTCAACGTCATTGGTGTGGTCAACATGACAGACCAACAAAAGTACCTGCAACGG
Organism: Colletotrichum spaethianum; assembly: GCF_022836535.1. Lineage (NCBI taxonomy): Eukaryota > Fungi > Ascomycota > Sordariomycetes > Glomerellales > Glomerellaceae > Colletotrichum > Colletotrichum spaethianum. The sequence continues at coordinate 101,347 of NW_026054820.1, read as the reverse complement.
GCTCCATCGCAAATCACCATGCCGACGGCTTTGTCGATAACACCACCGCCTCCGGCTTCGCGATAGGCTCGCATGGCCAACAGCATGCGGCCAACCAGGGAATACGACTGGTACAATGGCGGCTTAGTGTCTGTGAAGTACACATGGACAATCGGCTCGCGTACAGTGACGCTCACCAAGAAATATGAGTGAAGCGGCCTATAACTTCTATCAGTATGGGTATTATGGCGTTTTCAGTAATGTACATAGCGGAAAAGTTGTCAAGCGCAGCGCATCTATCTGGCTGGGTGCTTGAGCATATTTATACAGCGGGGGGCAGATGAGGGCCTCCAATACAGATTCTTTCCTTTTTTGCGCCGCCGGCTGCCCTCATTCATGTCGTTGCATATCATGCTTCTACGCAAGTACGCAGGTGCGCGTCCTGTCTTCCTTCCACTCTCAACTCCTCCGTAGATGATCACAGCACTGCGCCTGTCAGGGTGTTGGACGCGAACTGGTAACTGCCGAGGAAGATGGCGCCGCCGATGCTGATCCACATGACCCTCGGCCCAATACCCGCGAAGAAGGGCCGGACGCCGTGCTCCTTGTATATCGTCCTCAGCACGTCGCCAATCTTCTCCTTTTGCTGGCTCAGCATGACCCTCGTCTTGAGCACGTCGAGCGGCGTCGTGATGCCGGCGGCCGCGGCGCCGGCGACGCTGCCGTACAGCGCGCTCTCGACGGCGCTGACCTCGTACTCGGTCTGCTTCGCGGCGGCGCCGGAGCCGTCGACGTCGAGCTTCCAGTTCTTGTTCTGCTTGCGCTCGCGGCCCCAGCGCTTGAGGCGCTCCCAGAGGGGGAACTGGATGATGGTGAAGGGGACCTCGCGGAGGACGGTGATGGACCAGCCGCGGTAGAGCTCGCGCCAGACGCCGGCCAGGCCCGCGGGGGTGTTGTACTGGGCGAGGATGGAGCGGAAGGCGAGCAGGGAGGAGCCGCCGTGCTGGCCGGCCTGGGCGCGCTGCTTGACGACCTCGGTGGGGACTCGGACGGCGCAGGCGGCGATCTCGCCGAGAGAGGCGGCCAGCATGTGCGAGACCGGGTCGACCCAGCTGGCCTTTGGTGTGCCGGGGACGGAGGAGGCGGAGGAGAGGGAGGCGAGGCGGGCCGAGATGAGGGACTTGGAGCCCTCGTAGGTGCAGAAGAAGAAGGCAGCGCCCGGGGCGGAACCGATGACGGCGGAGCCGATGCCGCGGTAGATGCCGGTGAAGCCGCCCGAGGGGAAGAAGCCGGCGGAGGACTGGAGGCGGGTCTTGAGGGTGTCGAGGGGGAAGAGGGAGAGGTCGACCGTCGTGCCGGCGATGCCGCCTGCGAGCAGGGCTGTTGTGAAGGGGTGTTGGAGGAGGAGGACATTGTGAGGTAGGGGTTTGTCGATTCGTGCTACGAGGGGGTTCGGGGTCTAGATCGGGAGGTGTCGAGGTCGAGATTTGCACCAAGTTTTGGTCGCGTGCTCGAGGATGCGCCGGCGATTGAGGTGGACGGTGAGGGTTGTTTGGCAGAGAGACTAGCCAGGCTCAATTGGCGCGGGCTGAGTAATGGAAAGGAGTGAAAGGCCGGAGCCTGGGTGTTATGACGACGAAGTGATCATTTGCGCTACGCGGGAGAAAGAGGGAATGTGTGTGTGGATAGGCATAGACATCGTGAGGTATTACTATGTAGATATCGGAGCTACGATCGGTTACTCGCCCGCACACCCCCTGTACGTAAGAAAAAATATATATAGCAGGGGTCCTGCGTTGGAGCTCCGACTCGCCGAGGCCTCGGTGGGAAAATAGCGACGACCTGGACCGTCTAGCGCGGGGGCGTGAAGGAGCTACCTACAGTTGGGAAATCTTTCCTCCGAAAGGCCCGAGCTTGATGAGAGCTCCGGGGATGTGCGGGTGGGCGGCCGGAAAACCGAAGCTCCATCTTTTTTTTATCCTTTCGTTACCGCCCAACGGTGTGGCTTCCGAGCCTCACTGATTCGCCAATTGTACACCTTTTGATCCCGCCGAGCTCCAACAAAGTCCAGCGAGCTGTGCGAGGCACTCACAAAACACACACAACCCGACAGCTGCGACCGGCCACCACACGATGGAATGGGCCTCACCAACCCCCCGCTCGCGACCGCGACCGCAGCAGCTGCCGCCGCAGCAGCAAGGACTGCCGCCGCAACAACCCACCAGTTCCTCCACCCGGTGCCGAAGCCCATAGGCTTCCTCGAGTTCTTCGATGCCGTCCGCGCCGCCACCCCTCCCCGGTTCCCACACGCCCGTATGTTGCAGCCGCGGCGCATCGGGCTCGCCATCTCGGGCGGCGTCGACTCCATGGCACTCGCGTTCCTATTCAACCAGCTCCGCGAGACCAACCCGCTCATGCGCATCGTCGACAACCCGCTGACCAAGATCTCGGCCGTCGTCATCGACCACGGCCTGAGGGAAGGCAGCGGCGAGGAGGCGCTGGCCGTGGTGAAGGAGCTGAAGAACCTCCGGCACGTGAAGCCGCAGATGGACAGGGTGAACTGGAAGGCGGAGGGGATCGAGGGGGACCCGGCGGCGATGCCGAACGTGGAGAGCATCGCGCGCAGGGCGCGGTATCGGAGGCTCGGCCTGCTGTGTCATAGGATGCACATCGAGAGCCTCTTCCTTGCGCACCACCAGGATGACCAGTACGAGACTGTGCTGATGAGGTTGCTCGCGGGACACGGGAGCCGCGGGCTGAGGGGCATCTCGAAGGCGGCGAACATCCCCGAGTGCTACGACATGCACGGGGTCTACGAGAGCGGACACGTCGACGACCAGCTGATGCGGATGCCGCACATCAGTTTCCGCCTGCCGAGGAGGGCCTGGAAGTCGATGCGGAGGGAGATGTGGTCGGAGCTGGACCTGGATCTATATGGAGCGGAGCTGAGGGCGGGCCTGCAGGTCGGGTGGCACGAGAGCCCCTACGTCGGCGACGACGAGGGCAGTGATGCGCTGTTTTACGCGGCGAGCTCGGCGTCAGCCAAGACGAGGGCCGCTGCGGCCGCGGCTGCCGCGAGGAACATGCCGCAAATCCGTGTCGAGGACGCGGGCATCATGATCTACCGGCCGCTGCTGGAGTTCAGCAAGGACAGACTTGTGGCAACGTGCGAGGCAAACAACATCCGCTGGTTCGAGGACGCGACGAACAAGGACCGCACGCTGACGATGCGGAACGCGGTACGGCACATGGTGCGCGAGCACGCGCTGCCCGAGGCGCTGCGCAAGGAGAACATTTTGAGACTGGCAGCACGGTGCGATGCCAGAGTGAAGGGGCAGGAGTGGGAGGCCGAGCGGTGGATTCGAAGGGGTGTGAGGGCCAAGTTTGAGCCGAATGTCGGGACGCTTGTCGTCCGGCTCCCTGAGATGGGGGTCCCCGGCCAAACACGGAGGAAGAGGAGGTCGGCGTACGATGATGCGAGACGGGAGCTGCGGCTTGTGCATAGACGGCTCATCGCGGCGTTGATCGTGCGCAAGCTCGTCTCCTTCGTCTCGCCCGACCGAAACCCGCCGCAGCTTTCGTCGCTGCAGCCCGTGGTCGGGAGGCTCTTCCCCGCGCTCGCGGAGCCTTCCGACAACAGCAACACCTCGAACTCGCCAAAGGCCTTCAACCAGGCTTCGGTCCTCTTCCTCCCCATCGGGCCCAACAAGTGGTATCTCGTCCACGAGCCGTACCCCTCGCTGCACCCGCTTCCCGAGTTCACGTTCACGACAACGACGAACCTGACCCAGCGGCGGTACCCGACGTTCCCGCCCACAAAGTGGCAGTCGGTCAACAAGAACGATGATAGCGGCACTGGGGAGCGTGTAGTGGTGGGGAAGGAGAGGCTCGTGCAGCTGCACCGCCAGCCGCTGCCCCTCCCCGTGTCTCAGTCGAGGCGGTGGTACTCGTGGCGCCAGTTCCAGCTCTGGGACGGGCGGTTCTGGGTACGGGTCAGGGGGCGGGTAAAGGCTGTGTTCCGGGTCGCGCCGTTCGCGCCGGTTCATGGCAAGGCTTTCCGAGAGGCGCTAGGCGGAGGTGAGGCTCCCGCTGCTCCTCCTGCTACCCCCACTCCGCCTGAAGAGTCCGGCAACAGCGGCAGTGTCAGGATAGGTGTCACTGGTGGCGCAAGCAGCGCAAAGACTACCGCCGCCGACGACGGCAGAGCGCGCCTTGAAGGGATCCTGAAGCGGTTCGCGCCGGGCAAAGTACGATACACCCTCCCCGCGCTATATGCCGTCAACCGCGACGAGGAGACGGGCGAAGAGGTGCTACGGATGCTCGCGCTGCCGACCTTGGGGATATGCTTGCCCGGATTGGAGAGGTGGGTGCAGTACGAGTTCCGGTACCGGAAGGTGGACATGGACCTCTTGGACAGCACCGTCGGCAGCGACGTCGCTGCAAGGGGCAAAGATGAGAGGGCTCCAAGGGCGGCGGATGGCGGAGCTGCGGTGCAGAGGAACAAGGTGTTGCAGGAGGGAATTGCGGAGCAGAGGGTGAGGAGGCGGATTAGCGGGATTCGGAGGGAGAGGATAAGGGGTGGAAGGAGGGGAGGGAGAGGCAAAAGGGTTGTGGTTTGAGGCTCGAAGTCGAGGTCGGGACGGTCCAGCGTTAGATACCCCTGTACAACTTAGAAAAATGGCTTTTCACAAGAATCAAGATGTCTCTGCGGGGGAAAGAATCACATTTATCTCAAAGATCCACGAGGTGAGCCGAGGGTTTCGTGATGTCAAGGTGATATTCTTGTATATTGAAATAAGGGAATTCGAGGTTGTGCTTCCTCGCCGGTACTGTGCTATAAACATGTATTGATGAAACTCGCCCATCGTCGATAAGTTTCTTCCCAACGCCGTAATTCTCAAAAGCCAGTTCGAATCTCGTAACGACAGGTATATATATCCTTTATCCATTCCGTTCTTGGCTTCCCTCCTCGTCACACATGACAGCGTGATCTCCATCCACATATTTCCCGCATATCTGGATGCATTCATATCATTAGTTCCACTCTCTTGCCCTTTTCCTAGAGATTTCCTTTGCCGATTTACCCCCACCTATACAAACTGGTTGTCCTAGCCGATGATGAGATACTGGTCACCAGAGACACTGCCTAGCGAGGCGTCACAAGCCCAGGCTTGGCCTTTGTGCGCATAGACGGTCTTGGGCCAATTTGTCCTGCTGTCGACATTGACGCCGTTGCCGCTAATATCAATCTTGCCGCTGGTTGACTCAGCCGTGACGGTGCCCTCCCAGGAGCCCGGGTAGCGGATTTCCATGCTTCCGCTGATAGTGCCGTGGGTGGACTTGAGGTGGCGCATCGGCGGCTGGGCATTGATCGAGATAGCGCGCTCTTCGGTTTGGGTTGAAGCGTCGACTGAGGAGCGTCTAACGGGCCATGCGTCGGCCAATCTACCGGCCAGGGCAGGGATGCGTCTGTACGGGTTCCCGACGCCTGGGATGAATGGGGCACCCGGCATGCGAGGGATCTTAGGGATGTTGGGCATAGGCAGAGGATTAGTAGGGATGTCGACGGGGTCGTCAGGGTTGGCCCTCGGCTTCTCGCCCCCGGGCGCGCCGTCGGTGTTCGCAATTTCAACCCAAATGGGCTCCAGCATCTTGACGGCAACGTTGCCGCTCTTGGTCTTAGTGTGCAGCTCGGGCACCCTGATGGACTGCAGCAAGCTGATGTTAAACACGGGCAGGAGCTCAGCAGCGAGGTCGCCGCTGAGAGTCTCGGCAACAGCAAGGGAGCTGAAGGCGACCCAGGCGCGAATGCCGCCTGACTTGGTGTCGATCGTGGTGATGTAGTCGCGCGGCGGGATGACGGTGTCGGGCTTGCTGCTTTGGGAAGCCTCTTTGAGGGGCTCCTTGACGCTGATGTCGCCCGAAATGGTGGTGACCTCCAGAACGGCAGAACGGGGCTTGGACTCGAGGACTGGTTGAGGGGTGACGCCCGCGGTGATGTCGCCCGTGTCGGAATTGATCTTGAGAGAGTCATATAGTGGCCACCAGCCCGTGATGTCGCCGGAGATGGTCTTGACGACAATGTCGCGTGAATTGAGGCGGTACGAGCTAGGGGGCTCCACGGGGGTGCGGACATCGCCGGATATGGTGCCGATCTCGAGGCCATTCTCGATGGTGATGGAGAGGTCACCCACGATCTTGACGTCGAGATTCATCGCGCCGAGGTAGAGATGAGACAGCTTTGCATTCTCTGGTACCCAGATGGTTGCGCGTAGGGCCAGGCAAGGACGAAGCGAGCGGTTCCACTCGACGCGCAGGGGGGTCTTGATCAGGAGCTGTTGCTGTTCAGAGTCCCACTCAACGCCGACGTCAAGGGCCTCGTCATTGGTGACAACCTCGAGATCGATGGAGGGGCCCGGGCTGCCGGCTTGTTGGCGGCGAATGACGAAGTCGCCGGAGACCTGGGGTTGGTACCCACGGGATGGCACGTTACTCTCCACAGCTTGGAGGATGCTCAGGGTCTTGTCTGGGTTGAAGGAGACGTCGAAGACTTTAGGGGCGAAACGATACTCCGACTGCAGGCACGTGCTTGCAGGCTTCCAGGGGAGGGAACTTTGAGGCGCGTCGGGTTGATCAGGCTGGCTTGGCGGGGATGGTTCACTGGGTTGAGAGGGGCCGTCCTTAATGGGCAAGCCGGTAACCGGGTCGAAGTCCTTTGAAGGCTGCGTTGAAGGGGACTTGTCGGATGGCTGGCGGCGTTAGCTTATGGGCAGTAGGTGAAGACGAGGTCATGCATACCATGTTTATGACAGTTGAGGCCAGCATGCTTAGAAACCCTGACAGGGTGAAGAATACCAAGGCGGCAAGGAGCGCCATCTTCAACGTCCGCCTCGATGCCCAGGGGAACTTCTTGAAGGCTCTATCCTTCCATGAAGGCGACGGCCTTGGGTCATCGTCGTCGTCGTAGGAACCGTCGCCCATGCTCTCGGGGTCGCGGCCCAGCAGGCGCGCCTCTTCCTCAGGCGCCCCCATTCTGTTGCTGAAGGTCTGATAGTTCCTGAACTCTGTAGGGGATAACGCCAGTGGTGATGTCGGTGACGGCGTGTACGCGGGAGGTGCCTCTCTGGGGATACGAAATAGTGATGCTGTTTGCGAGTAAAGGTTCCTCCTCGGGTGAGTCCGGGGTGGACGTAGGGGAGCGTCGGCGGAGGGCGCGTAGGGTGTATAAGACGACGAGCTCTGGGAGGCTTGGGGGGTGGTGTAGGTGTACGCAGTTGTCGTCGTCGTATGTGATGGCGTCGCCTCGCTGTCGGCTGTGGAGGCCCCGTCGTAATAGTAGTCCTCGTCGGCAGGTGCGGCGGGTGACGAGGTCCTACCTACGGGCGGCGAGTTTAACCTTGTCTCTTCTCTTGCTTCGCGATCTTTCTTGGACGTGGTAGAGGGCCCCTCTTCTTGCAGACGCAGCGACGGGTCCTGGACGAGGACGTTAGGTACATGCGGCACGCCAGCGGACGTAGGGAACGTCGCGTCGGTTACGTCGTCTTGGCTGTGGAAGTGCTCCTGTTGCGGAGGATAAATTCCTCCGGCTGACGAAGACGTACTGCTCTGGAAGTAGCCGTCAGTAGGTGACAGGTGGGCGTCGAGGTCGTTGTCGTCCGGGAGTTGGTCATAGTCGGAGTCATCGGCCGAGTACAAATTGTCAGAATACGGGACCGGCATGGCGGCGGTTGTTTCTAATTCGGTCTCTCTGCTATTGTTTTGCTTGGATTCCGTCTGATGTTTGGTGTCCTCCTGTTTCCTATTGCTGGGTCACCTAATGTTTGAGCTTCTGCCCCTGGCGTGGACCCTCAGAGGGTAGAACGGTCAAGAAGTGACGGTTCCTGGTTCGTAAGGGGACTTGGCTGATACGCGCAGTGTCGTGGACAGGAAGAACTAATGCCGAGAAACGGCGTCAAACAATCCAGGTAACGGCTTCGGTCCCACAGCGCAATGCTGGCCACAGCGGAGTACAATTGCCAATACGCGAGGCACTTAGAAGAGATTGTGCTTTGTCACCACAATACAATCGTCGCAAGACTTGGGAGGATTGGGGGGAGGAGTAATTGGGGCCACGAAGAAGTTTGCGCGTTCACTTGGTTGAGACAGGAAGGAGCGGGGAGAGGATGGATGGTGAAAGTGACACAGAAGAGAGAAAGGAACCGAATGAGTCTTGCGGCTTAAGCGATGCCTACTAGGGAAGAGATTGGAATCCCACTGGCCGACGACACGAAGGCGGGAGAGCAAGACATCGGTCACCCAACCACCCACGGAATTGCGTTCGAAAAAGGGTCCTAGTCGGGTCGCCGAAAACGTGGATACCTACCGCAATTCCCACGGTGCCCGTGCCCGATACGGCGGAAGGATTTCAATATCGCAAGAGAGAGGGGCGAGTCGTAAGCTTGTCGATCAGGGAAGATATGAGACCGCGTACCGACACCATGGTCCAAGGCGGTGTCTGAGACTTGTTCGACTACCACGTTGAGACTTGCACACGACGTTGTGCCCCCCCAGTTGCTACTCTGCAGTAACTTCCTGACTGTCTTGCGTGACACACTTGCGCACCCAAACGAAATAGGAAGCTGCTTAACGAAGGCACGCATAACGGGATAAGCGGTGCCGCTATGAAAGCCAATTGGATACTCATTGGTGCTGCGGTGGAGAATGTAAGACGAGCCTACAACACAAGTCCCTTTGCTTTGCAAGGATGAACATTGGAGGTACCAGTGGGCAAGATTGAGGCGCAAATCGACATGATAAGAAAGACAGAGGGGGAGAAAAAAAAGCCAAGCAGAAAGTTTATGCGCCATAGACTCGCCAAAGCCTAAGAAGCACTAAAATCCCTCTGCAGGTGGAGCATCGTCTGCCCGATATTACGCTGACAAAAGTCCCCATGGTCCACCGACTTTCGGCTATCGCTTCCGACCGGGGCGTCTGTGTTGATTGCCCATGGGTTACGAGTCACAAAAGTTTCTCTGCATATTGATTGGAGCAATGCCCATCAATCAAGCTTCTTGGTGGTCGGAGACACCACTAGAGGGGTACGCGGGGTGACGACGATCGCGACGTAAGCTTCTTCATAAGGCAGGCTGACGACGTCCTATTCCTCGTCCTGGTCTGCGCAACCAACCTGTCAAGCGTTGTCAAGCTTGTTCCTTAATCAACTTCTTTGAGTTTGGGTCACTGGAATTACACCTTAATGAAAGACCGCCCCACCTCCATCGTCATAAGGTGGTCACAGTCACGATGGCCTCTACTGTCCAAGCATTACATCCTCGTAGACGTCGGCCGCTAACATGCCGGCATTCGTCTGTATTGAGCGCACATATATGGAGGGGCTCTAGCTAAAGTATCCTCGTGCAGCTACCGCCAGCTCGGTTCCTTCCGCCCCTGCATCAATAAAGTCTTCTGGTATCTCTCTCCACGTCTTCCAAACGCCATTGACGACGGCTATGTAACAAAAATGGGCAGGCCGCTCTTCTTAGGCCGGCGATAGGCAACCCCTCCAACGCCCTTCCAATACTTCCTCGATGGTTCAAATAGGGAACCTTAGGCCACACTCTGGCACTTCATAGTTAATCGAGTATTTATAGTGATTCCGACCCCTTGTTTCCTGACTCCAAGCCTTTCTCCTTATTCCAAGCCAAGGAATTTCTTTGTGTTTTCGTACACAACCCAGGTGATGCTCAATGCTGGAGCAACTTTGAGCAGATTGGGTGTGAGTCCTTTATACATGCCCCGCATACCCTCGTTCTTGAGCGTCTGCTGTGCGACATCCACGATGCCTGTGTAGGTCGCAGGGTGCATGACGGTACCTTGGGTCTGGAGGCGAGTACGGAGGACGTTGAGGGGGTACACCACCGATGCTCCGAAAGCACCGCTGGTGGCGCCAATGATGCCAGTCATAATGTTGCCTGGCTTGGCGTCTTCTTCGTGGATGCCGCGGTATTTCGACATGTATCTTTTATATGAGGTTTTGAGAAACTCGAATGTGCCCATGTCAATAGCACTGTAGGGGAACATGCCCATCAGGCCCATGGTGACACCGCGGTAGGCAATGCGCACACCACCAGCCTGCCACATCTTCTTGGCAGTATCGAGAACCAAGGCGTTTCCAGAGAGGCCGCCCTGGACCGTTGACGTCTGGAGGCGAAACTTTAGTGTATCCAACGGGTATACACAGAACCTGAGGAGCGTCAGAAGCGGGACGGGGGACAAAGAGGACAGCCGCGGCTCAAAGCAAACACGGAAGGACAACAACAAGTTCTTTGGACAAACAGCTGCGCGACAGTGACTGACAGCCACAAATGATGAGCAATGGGATTTGAGGAATGACTTACTGAGCAACCATGCCAGCAACACCACCTGCGACGAATTTCGAGTAGCTGTTGATCTGCCTGGGATCGTTGTGGCCCTCGAGCTTGGAGAGAGTTCTCTTTGCAGCCTCATATGATCCGAACTTGATGGCACTCTCGGGCATGATCTTGATAACATTGAGTCCATTGCCTGGATTAGTCAACAAACATCCCAAACACTCTTTTCCCCTCATCAAGACACCCTCTTGGCGCTTGTGGAACCCCGGAAAACAAGAATTCAACATAAGAAAAGCAGCCCAAGAACATACCTGCAAACAGACTCCTCATACCACCAGCCTTCCAGAGATCCTTGACGGCATCACTGAAAGGCCTGACTGCGTTGCGAAGGGCGAGCAGCGGACGCCCTTGCTTAAGAGCACTGGCCGCCGTGTCGGTGCTTGCCCGAGTGTTGACGAGCAGGTAGACCTTCAGTCGATCGAGAGGAGCGGTGGCAGTTCGCGATAGTCCTCCGGCGACGGCACCCGCGATAAAGTAACCTGGATCAGGAGCGAAGTCAGTCAATCTCTTGGTCTTGGGTGCTACAGTTGCATCTGAGCTGGAGCTGGAGCCTTGCTCGGAGCTGCTGCCTGTGACCTGGTTCGCTTGAGAGGTGCCGACGCCGGGGAGTCTTCGAAGGATGCCTGCGCGCTTCTCGTCTGCGGCCTCGATGCACGCCTGCAGCACCGCTGCCTCCATGTTCATATTGTTCATGTTGGCGCTGGTACCTGAATAGCCCGGGGGAGATATTGGCAATACGATCGGTTGCGTGGACGGTATTTGCTGTTGTGAGGCTGAAGAAGAATCTGTGGAGCTGCTGCTGTTTGGTGAATCTTGTTGTTGCTGTTTTGACCAAGCGGGCAGCTGCGCAAGGCCGGGAAGGGGCGAGGGTGCTCCTTCCTGGGAAGACACAACCACAACCACGGGACGGCCGTCTTTGTCGGTGAGAGGCTCGGTGGTGGCGTCGGGCTCACGGTCCGAAGGGGATGCGATCCTCAAAATGGATCCAAAGAGGGTTTGCAGAAGGAAGCCGGTCGTACCTAAGCCTTCAAGTGTCTCCTCCGATACCATCGAGTCACCTTCAGCAGAGAGGGTGACGATGGAAGAATAGAAATCCAAAACAGCCTTCAAGGGTGTGTGGCCATTTTGTGTTGGCATAAATAAAAGAAAATCTCTGGGCACGGCGGTCGTCTAGTCAGTGGATCTGCTGCTGTCGGAGAAACAAGAAGAAATCGCGGACAGAAAACAAAATTGGACAGAGCCAAGGCATCGTGACGGTTAGCTTCACACCTCATTCAGATTCCTCACACCGAGCTACACCGAGGGCATCACCAGCTGCGATGCCCCTGAGCAACATGGTCATCACAGACCCATCTACCCCGACATGAACATGGATAAAAAGTTTGCAGAAAACTCGACAACAAGCAACGCGACCAAGAACATGTCCATACTTACCGCCACTCTTCGAAGCTAATGTAGCCGTCGTTGTTCATGTCAATGTCGCCAAAGAAGGAACTGAGCTTGCGCATCGGCACAACAAGCCCAGCCCGTCGAAATGCCTCCTGCAGCTCTGTCTTGTCAAGTCGCCCATCGTGGTCCTTGTCTATGGACTGGAACAGAATCATCAGTTGCCTCTCGGTCTGCTCGACAAAGTAGCGGAACTCTAGGGATGTCATCGTCAGAAGCTATTCCCTCAGCATACAAGACAGGGGAACCCAGCCGATAGCTCCAGCCTCAGCCCGACTCCCACGATGGAGCTCACCTTCGTATTGGATTTTGCCGTCGTCGTTCGTGTCGACGACGGTCATGATCTTTCGCAACATGTCGTCCGCATTTTTCATGGCTACAGCGCCAGGTTAGCACGAAACCGTACGGGAGCTTCGGGCAAAGATTGATGCTGACGGTGATCGATCCTCTTCAACCCCTTCTGCAACCCCTTAAAGTCCAAATGACCCGAGCTATTAGGATCCAATTGCCTCCAGAGGTCCTCAACCCTTTTATCCCGCTGGTTCTGCGACTCGTCCACCTCCATCTGGCGCTCGGCAACCCATTCTGTTACCCCCATGGCGGCGGCGGCATCAGGACGCAGGGCTGTAGAGTCGAGGTTTCGGGCTCAACGCGGAATTCATAGGGCGGCGGCGGCGGGTACGGCAGAAATCGTGGAGTGTGTCGTGTGTTGTGTCTCTCTCATGAAGACATGGCGGAAACAAGGCTTCAAGAAGGCGTTGTGTTGTCGCGACACACTTGCATGCTGCAAGTCACAAGGACTGACGTAGGAGGGATCGCGAGGTGCAGCGACCAAGAAAAAGTAGAACCGCCTGCCGCAAGTGGTTCGCACCGAAGCCACAGCGTCAAAAGCTCGGCAACATGGGGGGGTCGGTTTCCATGGGTCCCACTAATGAGACAAGCGAGGCAATCAGCTGCGACCAATTAGCACTGCTTCCGGGAGCTTCCAGTGCTCCAGCAATGAGCTTCAGTGCTGTTTCTGCTCGTTTCTGACTTCCTGGCTTTCCCGTCCACCCGTAAGGTAACCTTCCTTAGCCGGACATCTTCCGTCTTATCGATATCAGATGGCACTTGCCACAGGTTGATCCCTGGCTTTCCCGTGCACCAGCCACCATGTTACGCCAACTTCACCACTCAGCCTTGCTGTCTCTTACTCTTCCCCGGACCACCCACGACAATCGGAGAGGTGTTACGAACACATATCATGTCATAAACTCTGCCGCGAGCGCTTGGGAGAGGTCATCATGGCTGCCAACTTCTGGGAATCGACCCAGCGTCGTTTCTGGCTCTTCTCGAAAGACGAACTCCAAGCTGTGCGCCAGAAACTCGAAGACGAGAATGCCGAGCTCGTTCAGATGTTCCCTCTCCCGCAACCGCGGCACCTGGCCATATTCTTTAATCAACGTGAGTGTACGTGGGGTTCCAGGTCCGCCGTCCGGTTGCTGACTTCATTCACCTTTAGAGGTTAACCGTCTCGGTAAACGCATGGTCATCCGACAGCAAGCCATGGCCACCGCACAGGTCTACATCAAACGCTTATATACCAAAGTCGAGATCCGTCGAACGAACCCCTATCTGGTGGTTGCGACTGCCCTTTACCTGGCCTGCAAGATGGAAGAGTGCCCACAGCATATCCGGTTGATCGTCAGCGAAGCACGATCATTATGGCCCGACTTTCTTAGCCTCGATACCTCGAAGCTCGGCGAGTGCGAGTTCTTTATGATTTCTGAGATGAGCTCCCAGCTCATTGTCCACGCGCCGTACCGAACTCTGAACAACTATCAACAGGAACTGAACCTGACACAGGAGGACGTGAACCTGGGCTGGTCGATCATCAACGATCACTACATGACGGATCTACCCCTGCTGTATCCGCCACACACTGTTGCACTTACCGCAATCCTACTCGTGCTGGTCCTTCGACCTTCCTCGAGTATGTCAGGTTCGAACCAACCGACGGCGGCGGGCATTGCTGCTGCGAGTGCGGCGCTGGCCCAAGCCCAAGGGAGGGTGCCAGGACTGCCTCCCACTCCAGGGACGCCAAATCCATCCGACAAGGAGAAACAACCGGAGGCCAGATTCGGCCGGGTGCAGCGGTATGGCGCCTGGTTGGCGGAGAGCAATGTGGACATTGCCGCCATGGTTGATTGCACCCAGGAGCTGATCTCGTTCTACGAGTGTCATGAGCAGTATAATGACAAGCTTACCCGGGAGCAAATCAACCGCTTCGTCAAAGCGAGGGTCCTTGACAAGTAAATTGGCCATGGTTTTTATGCTACACGCTCATATGAACACCGCTAAAATAATTGCGTTCGATGAGCATAATATCATTGCTTGTTGAATCTGTGGCTGGTGCTGTGTCTTGTAAAGCTGGCAGCGCCGAGGCTGTTTCGCCGACCTCCAATCAACAGAGGTTGCATGGAGTCCGCGAAATTACAGAAATTGAGATGATCAACAGTATTGGTAATGCTCGCTCGCAAGTTCGATGCTCTCTAATAAGCACAGTCAACCCTTCGACAGTATGTACAATTTTGCATGTCGAGCATATGCGAGAGACACATATGACCGAAGAATTCACAGCACTCAACTGAAGAATTTTAGTCACTTCCTTGTCAACAGGGCAGTGATCTAGACATGGGTCATCCGACGCAAACTCTTCTTGGCCTGTCTGAGTCTGAGTCAAAGCAGTGACTTTTCCAAGGCAATGGAATGTTACACGCTTTTTTACCACATTGGGTCAACCAAGAGATACTGGAACAAGCACTAGATGCTTACCAGCCTCAGTGAATGGCCCTCAACCTCTAGGAAATGAAGCTCAGATACGGAACAAGAGGATGTCATCAATGAGGCAACTGGACGCGGAGAATAAACATCTCTACATGTTTTCAAATATGTGCATGGTATCGCCTTGGTACACTGGCATTGAGCACCATTCCCTTCGCTTAAAGAAAAGTACAGACAAGCATGCCCAGATTGAAATTCTGCTCTTGCATGCTGCAAATGGCTGGGCACTCCAAGTCCATCTAGAGCGCATTTCATCCAAGGAGTTGGACAATGGAGTTGTATGCCGCTTTGGGGTTGAAGCTGGAATCGAAGAGGAGGGGGTTCGCTCCCGTTCTCCACGAGTCCTGAGTGGGGTGTTAGTATAAACCTTTGAATATAGCAGTAACACCATTCTTGGTAAGGTTCTGAAGATGAGCACAATCTGCACATACCTTGTCACTAACACCCCATACGGTGATACCCCAGCACTTGGGGACGGCCAAACAGGCGCTGACGACGGCATTGTAGTCAGCAGTGGGTGCCCCCGCAATGTCGAGCTCGGTGATGGCGATTTCAGTGACTTTGGCTGAGGCGAGTTGATCAAGGGCGCCACGCACAGCACTACCCATACCAGCACTGAGATGCGTTTGAGTACCTTTCAGGTGCATTAGTGTTAGCTTTATGGGAACCGGGACGACACTATAGGTCTTCAAACACCCAACGTACCAATGCCGTCAATAGGGACTCCCTCAGAAATCCACTTATCGACGTAGTACCGCATCAAGTTGACCTTGCTGACCCCGGCACGATCTAGGTTGTAGTCATTGATGTAGAGGCGACAGTTGGGGTCGGCGGCGCGGGCCGCTTGGAACGCGATCTTGACAAACTCTTCACCCAGCACGTTGGAAAAGACTGAGCTGCGGAGGGTGCCATCCTCGTTGAAGATTTCATTGACAACGTCCTTGTGTTCTGTCAGTAGCCATCCTTGTCTCAACTCAATTGGTTTCAAAGCGTTGACACAATCCACGAGACACAAAGAGGAAAGTTCGGTTTACTTACCCAGGCGCGAATACGACCTTTGTAGCGTCCTACGACGGTGGACACGTGGGTTTGGATCACGCTCCGTAACGTGTTGGCATCACGGATGTTCGAAACCCATGTGGGAAGCTGGGAGTGCCAGACGAGAGTGTGGCCACGGACTGATTTGCCGTTCTGTGTGGCGAAATCCACGAGATAGTCGGCGTCGCCCCAGTTGAACTGACCCTGGTTCGGCTGGATAGATTGCCACTTCATGCTGTTCTCTGGCGTGACTTGACCGAAGTTGGCCTTGATGATTGCTGCGTTCTTGTCCCTCTGCAGCAAGGCGCGGTCCGTGGCAGTTCCGAAGTAGACCTTGCCCTTATTCTTGAATCGCTGATCGATGCTAATAGCGGCCTGGCGATCTTCCAAGGTTGAGCTTCGCTCCGTGATGTCGATGCTGCGGGCTGTCATTTCAGCATCGCTGCTCAGCAATTCTGTGGGCAGAGCTACAGCTAGCTGCACAAAGAGGAATGCGAGTTGAAGCTTCATGATGACTATATCTTCTGGGAGCTGATACAACAATTCAATGGAGACTGAGTGGGTTGCATTTAATTCACATCTGGCGCTTATGTATTTATATCCATCAACAAGGCGTACCATCAAGACAATGTTCTTCGCTACCTACTTCATGTTGTCTTCTTGGGACGGTAGCTACAAAACTTGGAAGAAGTCTCATTGGATCGCGTATGAAAGCAGGCGATGTAAGAATCACGGAGCCATTTCTTCCGTTAACATTCATAAGCCATAAGCCGAAAAACATTGCGCTTTGTCAACTGTTGTTGGCGCGACAGGAGCGCAGACATACAATGAGTTGCGTGATAGGTGCCTTTCCGCCAGCCTTTTTTCCAGCAGGTTGATGGCGGCTGCCCTCGCAAAGAACTTGCTAGTCTCACATATTGTTGCCACTATGCTACTCTACGCTGTACTTTCAGCGACAAGATACGAATCTACTGCGGTTAGAAATTAGGCTAATCCACCGTACCTACTTCGTAGGATTCTCATATGACTGCTTCAGTCCATCGTGGTGTGAACATGGAGCGAATTTCGCATCAATAACGCAACTGCTTTCATGAGCTGATTCGGGTACCTTGGTCTCAATTCGCCAGGACTTTAAAGAAGAAGTCCTCATCCGCTCACGTGCTGCTGTCCATGCTACGCCAACTCGTGCCAAGGCAAGCCAGCCATGGTAAACTCTTTCAGACTTTAACCGAGTTGGCAGGTCTTCAGGGCGATTTTACGAGTACGAACTCTTCGGATACTACGTCCTTCGCGGTCAACCCTCACATTTCTCCGAGACTAGGCTGTACAAATTCGGTTAGCTTCTGAGTACAGGATGCTCTGCTTGCTTGATCTCTTTTAGGAAGACTCAAGCTTCCGTGGTTGTCCATAGCTTAGCTGGTTATCCTCGGCCATCTTTTTGCAGCCTTTGAAACATGGACATACAAAATCATGTTTTTGGTCTGCAATTATATTTGCTTTCCGAAGGTCAATAACACGGTCACTTACCTGGTCTAAGCGCTGCTATCAAATGTTGCATGCTTCGTAAAAACGACTGTTTTGTGGACATAAACTTGGAACATATAACACAGTTACCGTATACCAGTGTTTAACCTCTTGAACTTGTGACTATTATATTAATAGAATCGAATACATTCTGTGTTCGAGGTAAGGTCAAGCGGCGATAAAGACCCCCTATTCACGGCAAATTTGCTGCCGTGCAAACTCAATGACTGACTAGCTTGTGGGAATGTTTATGTTGATTGTTTCATTGAAATTGCGGAAACCCTGAATGATGTAGCATGGCAAATCCGCGCCTGTTAAATGCGCAGTATTCCGAGACTGGCCATCTACAACCATTCCTATCCGAGGCTTTCGGACCGTTAGCGGGTGTCATTGAAATCAATCTTCCACGAATCGCTCAACACTATGTATTATCGTCATGCGATATGCCTTCAATTTTGTTTTGCTGAGTAGTATAAGAACTGTAAATCTTGGCAACTCCCCAATCTGACTCACTTTATCGATTTGCACGTTCTCGTCAGTCTTGAATAGTGGTGTAAGTCTTTCTGCGAAAATGGTCGTCCTTGGTAACTTCTTGACTGCAGCCGTAGGCTTTGCATCCTTGGTTCTTGGTCAGAATTTCAATAACCCCGTGCTCTGGGAGGACCTTGCAGACAACGAGGTTATTCGAGTCAACGATGCCTACTACTACACAGCGTCGACGATGCACTATTCGCCGGGAGCCCCAATCCTGCGCTCGTACGATCTCGTCAACTGGGAGTACCTCAGCCATGCCGTTCCATCACTAAATTGGGGCACAAAGTACAGTTTAACTGGAGGTCAAC
This sequence comes from Colletotrichum spaethianum, assembly GCF_022836535.1. NCBI lineage: Eukaryota > Fungi > Ascomycota > Sordariomycetes > Glomerellales > Glomerellaceae > Colletotrichum > Colletotrichum spaethianum. The sequence continues at coordinate 83,286 of NW_026054820.1, read as the reverse complement.
AAGCCTACGTCAAGGGCATATACGCTTCTACATTCAAGTACCGCAAGAGCAATGGATTATGGTACTGGATCGGGTGCATTGAATATTCCGCTACATACGTCTTCGTCGCTTCATCGCCAACAGGCCCATGGACCCAGAAAGCTAAAATCGCCACGTGCTACTACGATGCAGGCCTGCTCATCGACGACGATGATACAATGTACGTAGCATATGGAAACACTCAAATGAGCGTCGCACAACTCTCCAGCGATGGTCTATCCGAAGTAAAGAAGCAAGTGGTATACTCGACTCCGTCCAGCATTGGGACCTTGGAGGGTAGCCGGATGTACAAACGCAATGGCAAATATTACATCTTTGTCACCAAGCCGGCGAGCAGCCAGTACGTTCTCCAGGCCAGCAGCCCCTGGGGTCCGTACACCATTAAGGCTCTCGTTCAAAGCGTGGCCGCGCCCGTTTCTGGAGCTGGAAATCCTCATCAAGGCAGCCTCGTCGACACGCCGGATGGCAAATGGTATTACATGGCGTTTATCGACAGTTACCCGGGTGGTCGACTCCCGGTTCTTGCTCCGGTTACTTGGGGCTCCGACGGCTTCCCGGCTGTAACCCTGTCTAATGGTGCCTGGGGTACTTCATACCCTTACCCAACGACACAACGCTCAGTGCAATCACCGCTCGGCACCGATACGTTCAGCGGGTCGTCCCTCGAACCGGCTTGGGAATGGAATCACAACCCCGACACAACCAAGTTCAAGGTCGCTAGTGGGCTAACTCTGAGCACGGTGACGGTTACAAGCGATCTTTATGCTGCTCGTAACACGTTGACGAAACGTATTCACGGCCCCACTGGAGTCGGCACTGTTGTCATCGACTTCACCAACATGGCTGATGGCGACCGCGTGGGCTTATCTCTATTGCGCCAAGACTCTGCATACATTGCCGTTGCACGCTCCGGCTCGTCCTACTCCATCGTCATGTACAACGGCCTCACAATGGTCCAGAGCACCTGGGCCACTGCGTCAACAGGTTCCCAAGCTGCGAGCGTGCCCATCTCCCAACGACGTGTCTGGCTTCGTGCCACTGCAGACATTAAACCAGGTGCTGGGAAGAAGGGCTCATTCTCGTACAGCCTGGATGGCACAAACTTCGTTTCGTTCGGTTCTCAGCTTACTCTGAACAATGACTGGCCATTTTTCATGGGCTACCGATACGGCATCTTCAACTTTGCGACGAAGGCCCTCGGTGGTTCTGTAAAGGTTGAGTCTTTCACGAGTGCATGATACTGATTATAATCTTCTAGGCTATTTCTACCGAGTTAACAGACTCTTTGCTGCGCAGTTCCTATTACATCTGGGCGATCCGGGCGCCTTTGAGCTGCACAGTAGCCATTCAAATAGATTCGAAATATATTACACAATGCCTTCTCACTGAAAACGAGTAGCTACTTGTATATTGCTGTTGAGAAAACCCATACTGCTCAGCGAATAATCCTTGACTGATTAATGAATGAAATGATTAATGCTGCTATTTGCAAATGGTCACTCTGAGGCGGTGTCAAAGTACCTAGCCTTGTAGCCTTTGTGTCGCTTGCAATAAAAGTGACCAGCATCCGGTAGTCATCCAGTAAGCAACTTATGCAGTAATACTCGATGGCCGTACGTTATGAGATCTTATCTGCTTTCAAAGACTCGGAAGAAGCTGGGCCCCGCTATGCAGGTCTCTAGGTCATTGGGCGAGCCCCAACACAATAGAAGGCAAGGGTAAGACCGGCTAACGGTACCATCATTAATTTGATTGATTACAAACCTGATATTGCCGATGAGCACTCGGTAGTCTTCCAGAGTATCGATATCGACCTGTTAGAAGTGACATAACTGTAGGGGACCTGACAGTTAGAGGCGATTACCCAAGAGTCAGACATAGAATAGTCATAATAACATTCTGCCTTCTATCTGATTAACGTTCAGAGAGGTGTACTTATAGAGAATCGGTTTTGTATACGCGAAAACTAAAACCATTGCTAGATCAACCAATAGAAACTAGATACTACGAGATTCTAATGTAGCTCAGTTGACGACGTGTGAAATGTAAGTATTGAATGCAGTAAGACTGTTTCAATGGAAATGAGCCAGTAGGCTATATGGAATGACCAATCAAATAAGTTTCCATCATTGTCACATAAATAGAAAACCCCCAATCTCTTCCTAGCTTAGTAGGTACCTTGGGAGTTTTACTGGTTAGTAGACCGCAGTTCAACACCATTTCGATGAGCAGTTCTTGTCTTGGAAAACTTCCATGCTGGAATGTGGCGCTCGAACAGTTCGTCAAGATCTTGGTATGTTCTCCCCTTCGTCTCGGGGAAGAGCAGTATACAAGGAATCAGGTATACGAACGTGACGCCGCCGAAGAAGATGCCAATCTTTTGTCCCCAGCCAGCATACTGGTTTGAGAGCATCAGTGGCACAGTGTAGTTCTTCAACATGTTAGTTTTGGTTCGACAGTTGAAGAGTAGTACTTACAAGGATAATACCGGTGATGTACTGGACTGTCACTGCCAGAGATGCTGTCTTGGCTCGCAGTTTTGGACTCGAGACTTCCACCAGGGAAATCCAACCTGCGAGCGATTAGCAAGCTGGTTGGGCGAAAACGACTATGGACGACAGCTCACCAATTGGTGCCAGTGAGTTGGCATACAGAAACGCCTAAATGCCACACAAGCAACCAGGACAGGACCGGATGCCGCGGTGGGCTTCATGAAGTCCAAGCCACCAACAATCAGGCAGACGGCGCACATGCCAAACCCCCCGCCGAGCACAAGTGTACGGCGGCCGACCTTGTCAATCAAGTAGAACGACATGATGATACCGGCGGGCAAGATGGAGTTGATAATGATCTTGCCCAAGAACGGGTCCTCGACGTTTGCCATGGAGAGGAAATAGGTTGTGTAACCGAACATGAGAGGTACGCCGACGACGTTCTGGAAGGTCAGGGGGAGAGTTGAGATGACGGCACGCGGCTACTCAGCCTCCCTTCACTCGCAATGAGTCAGAGGCAAGTGGTCGAACTTACATTCCAGCTAGAGACACGGAGAGGCCGGTGATGTAAAGCCGCCAGAACTTCTTGATACACGCTGCTCGGCTCCAGTCTGCAAATGCGGAGGTGATGGGTGTGGTCTCGCCGTGCTCCTTCAACGGTTCGCCGGCATTTTCCACCTCCGCCGCTTCCCTCAGCTCTTCTTCTTTGAGCCTATCGTTGCGGCGCTCCGGTTCGTTTCCTTGAGCCATGTTGACGGGTGGCAAGGCGCAACGACGGAAAAGTTTTGCAAGAGGAAGAAAGTATTGGTGTAAGTGGTGGTGATGCCCAGTGACCTTCAGAGTCCCCTAGGACGTGGGGCCCCTTATGAACCCCAGACTCCCACCATGCTGGTCGCGGGGAAAACGTGGGGAAGTGCTTGCAGTGCTCGCGGTTCCAACATCGCGGGCTTCGACATCGTCACAGAGCCACCTTCGGACCCCGCTCAGAGAACTATTGATGCAGAGTCGCCAAGACCATCGCCTGGTTCCATACGATATCTCTGGGTGATCTCCGGCGAACCTGCCATCATATGGCTATGTTTTCTGCGCTATTATGACTCCTTGCGCGATGTTGGGTCTTCTCGATGATCTAATTACTCGATCCTGGAACTTGGTTGGAGCCTCGGGTCCAGCCCGATGGTATCGGGTCTGTTTGATACAACTCTACTCTCCCGGTATCAAGCCGGACATTTCCAAAACTGGCAATCAGAACAATTCGTTGAGCCCGAAGAACAGCCATGGTTTATCCTGTTCTCTACGCGTGAAGTTGAACCGGGCCCTTGATTTGAGAACCGTGTAGGATTGCCGGCCGTCATCGGTGCAAAAGATCCGGTTGTGAAATGTACGAGGCCTGCAACATCCTTGTCCGAGACCGTCCACATGATGCTCTCGCGACACCGAATGTGCTGGCCACCACTCGCGATGATGCAGCGGAGGTTTTGATTGGCATATCCAGCTCTTCTCGCGGAGAAATGCCAGTAGAATGGGATGAACCAAAGCTTGCTTTGGACATCCTCTCCATCTGCAGAGAGAACCTTACACCCCGTCGACTGTTGACTTTGTGCTCCTATCCATGTTTCACTCTATTCTGAAGACCTCTCTCGTACATTGTCATAACCGTCTCAGCTCCATGCCTCGTAGCACTTCAAACTGGCTCTCAGGACAAAATGCTTAAGCCTCAAGCAAACGCCCATCGGGAGGTCATCTCTCTAGACGGAACTTGGAACTTCGCGCTGGCCTCGTCAACTGAGCCCGACGAGGAAGCAGCCTGGAAGGGCAAACTCCCTTCCAAGCTACAGGTCCCGGTGCCAGCGAGTTACAATGACATCTTCCTCGAGTCTCACATCCGCAACCACATGGGGTGGGTGTACTACCAAAGGCACGCGACTGTCCCGAAGATGTGGGCTGGGCGTCGATACATCCTCCGTCTCGATGCTGCGACTCATCGAGGACGTGTGTATGTCAACAACCAATTCGTCACGGAGCACGTTGGCGACTACATGCCATTTGAGGCAGGCCTTACCGAAGTCGTCTCGCCAGGCCAGAAGTTCTGTCTGACCGTCGCCGTCAGTAATGAGCTGGGCTGGCATACCATCCCACCCGGAAGGATCGAGACCGTCAACGGCAAACGGAAACAGCATTACCAGCACGACTTCTTCAACTACCCGGGCCTGGCCCGGTCAGTTTGGCTGTACTGCGTCCCTAAGGAGTACATCAATGACCTCACGGTCGTCACGGACGTCACCAACGATGGCAAATCTGGTTCTGTTCACTTTCAGGTCGGAACAAATCAGTCATCTAAAGATCTTCAAGTGGTGGTTTCACTCTTGGATGAAGACGACAACGTCGTTGGCCGTTCACAAGGCCAACAGGGCCAGCTGGCCGTCGAATCGGTTCACCTCTGCAACCAGGGGCCGCATATCTCTACCAGCTGCGGGTCGAACTCCTCAACGACCAAGGCGCCTTCACAGATTCATACGAGCTACCCGTCGGAATCAGATCCGTTCAAGTGAGAGGCAACAGAGTCTTCATCAACAACAAGTCCTTCTACTTTACAGGGTTCGGGAAACACGAAGACACGGCCATCCGAGGCAAGGGCCACGACGCCGCCTACATGATCCACGACTTCGAGCTGATGAAGTGGACCGGCGCAAACTCCTTCCGCACGGCCCACTACCCGTACGCGGAAGAGGTCCTCGAGTACGCCGATCGCCACGGCGTGGTGGTCATTGACGAAACGGCCGCCGTCGGGCTGAACCTGTCCATCGTCGCCGGGCTGCACGGCGGGAGGAAGACGCCGACCTTCTCCCCGGACACCATCTCCGACGCGACGAGGGCGAACCACGAGCAGGCGATTCGCGAGCTCGTCGCCCGCGACAAGAACCACCCGTCCGTCGTCATGTGGGCCGTCGCCAACGAGCCGGCCGCGCGCGAGTACTTTGAGCCCCTGATGGCCCTCGCCCGGCGGCTGAATCCCACGCGCCCCCTGTGCTACGCCAACGAGTACCAGGCGAGCGTCGACAAGTGCCTCATCTCGGACCTGTTCGACGTCCTGTGCCTCAACCGCTATTACGGCTGGTACCTCCACACGGGGACCTGGAGGCTGCCGAGCAAGGCCTCGAGAAAGAGCTCCTGGACTGGGAGGACAAGTTCCGCAAGCATATCATCAGGTCCGAGTACGGCGCCGACACGCTCGCGGGCCTGCACACGATTGGCGACGTCCCGTGGTCCGAGGAGTACCAGAGCAGGGTGCTGGAGATGAGCCACAGGGTCTTTGACCGTGTTGACAGCGTCGTGGGGGAGCACGTCTGGAACTTTGCCGACTTCCAAACCCCGTCCAGTTTCATCTTCTGGGTGGACGGCAACAAGAAGGGTGTCTTCACAAGGGACCGGAGGCCCAAGATGGCGGCACATGTGCTGAGGAAGAGGTGGACAGAACAAAAGCCCAAGGAACATACCCCTTAAGGCTTCTGTTAGCAAGGACCCGGCTTGTGTCTGTGATATTCACAAATGGCCATAACAGTAGTGAACTACGGTATTCAGTGGAGAAAAGAGATAGACCGTAACGAGTTAACGAAGACTTGTGGTTATAATTACCTTGTCGGTAATAGACATATAACTGTATACCGTCTATTGTGTTCAAGAAGGGATCGTGACGTTGATCCATTGCAGTCAAAACGCATGTCTTCTTACAAATCGAAGCGGCCAGCCCCTGACGAGCTTCTCAAGGAGAACTGTCAGGGCGGTGATGTGAACCCCCTAGTTGTTCCTTGTTTCTCGAATAAGGAACACCTGCGCTAATGATGCGATGAGAAGCTCCCAGGAACTCTCGTACTTTGGGAAAAATATAGCGTGTAGCCATGCTCCAGCGCCAATCTCGCCAGCTCAGCTAAGTTGGCATCGATACGGGCGACGACTACGTCAAAGCCCTGCATCCACAATCTCAGTGACATAGGAGCGCTTCTGCATTACAGACGACGAAACGGAGAATCGTTTACCAGACAGGGAGTCTTGATATGTTTCTGAAAATGCCGCTGCGAAGGGGTTGCCTTCAGATTAGTCGGCGAGGCTTTCTACTTGAAAGCCTCAATGTCGCGACGAGTAGATTTCCGCCGGTGGGTTCCACAGAACATACTCGCCAATAAGCGTCAAGTCTCAAAGCCTCAAGCCTTTTCTCTTTTCAAACAATAATCAATGACATTCGCCGACTTGGTCGCATACGAGTACAGTTCCAACAACCTCCCAATTATCGCATGCATTTTTCCTCCCTCAAATCCTTTAGTCCCGGAAAACTCCCATTACGTGACTCTGTGCGTGTTTGTGTCGCAGAAAGGTATGCTATTGTGTGTGTGTGTGTGTATGGTAGATCCAAAAACATCATAAAACGGGACGGTTTCTAGTGGCTGTCGTTCATGCTCGTGCCGGCCTTGTGCTTCTCCTCGGCGTGGCCCTTGGTCTTCTCCTGCAGCTCCTTGGGGTCGGAGCCGACATGGCGGTCCGCCTTGATGGCCTCCTCGCTGTCTGACGCGAGCTCCGACTTCCAGTGGCCCTTGCCCTCCTTCTGCTTGGAAAGGGAGTCCTGCTTGTGCTTCTCATGCGTATCGCTGTCGGCGTCTGTTGTTGTGTCAGTTACCTGTTGAATAAAGGTGTCGAAGCTGCGCTCTCTCTCTCATTGTGAAGTGCCTCTCAGCCTCCATGAACGTTCAACGAAGATGGGTGACGAGGAGTAGGAGCAAGCAAAGAACTTGATGAGCTGGCCGGGCGAGGAACCACATCATGACGATCTTCGCAGCATCCCGCCCGCAGCTATCTAGCCACCAGCCCAATGGCAACAAGACACGGAGAGAGGAGACGAGGGGATGCACTCACGTCCTGAAGACTCCTTCAAGCCAACCTTGCTCGTCGTCGAGATGCTGAAGCCGCGTCCAAGGGTGGCAGTCTGCCTGCCGACGACGAAGGCGCCGCGGGCAATGGGGGTAGATGAGAGAACAATGCGGGAAGCCATTGTTTCTGTGTGTTGGGTTGCGTTACGTTGCGTTATGTGTTGGTACGTTCCTAGTGTAGTTGTGATGACGAGAATTCGAGCAGTTATTTTCAATTGGGTATCTGGAAGAAAAGGGTCGAGATTTAACAATGAGGTATTAGGGAGGAGGAAGAAAAAGAGAAGTAGGCACGATGCTGGGCGAGGTAAGTATCAGTACCGGTAGCTCGACATTGCCTAGGTAAACGAGCCTCGAAGTGTCTCGTTGACCCGACCGTGACGTCACCAGGTCGTTGCTATCCCGAATAGTGACATCCTCAGGACCGAGCTTTCTTCCTTTCCCCCCCCCCCCCCCCCCCCCCCCAGCCGGTTGCAGTTTCCCAGCAAACCCGTGCGGGCTGTGGTGGTAATCCCGCCCCGCAAAATGCCATTTTTGCTTGTGACGGCCGGCCAACTGCCATTGAGCCATTTGCAAAAGAAGAAGAAGCCCGCTTTCCTCTCGTCATCACCTCTCGCAAAGGGAGAGACGAGCCAGCGGCGATCAACTGGCGACCAGCTGCGGCCGGCTTCCGGCAGCTGGCCAAGCCAGTCAGCTCCAGGTCTGCAAACCATCCAGGTGGGGGGGTTACATCTTCAAGAATCCAGCTCAACTGGGCCCCCCGATCTCATATCGTCATCATCAATCCACTTGCAATCCTGACCATTCTGCCTCTCTTCCCCCCTCCAAGGCTCTCCTCCTAACGAGTTCATCACGTGATTTATATCTCTCGTGGCTCCCCCTCTGAGACCTGCAGCACTCCCGTCTGTACCTCACCAGCCGCCGCCGCCGCCGCCGCCTTCTTTACGATCCCGCTTCTGCCCCTTGCGGCAGCGTGCAGAAGGCAGGTCGGCTTTGACGCAGCCCAGCAGCCTAGGCGTGTGCCGCCAACAAGTCGACCGCTCTCGTCTAATACTGGCGCCTACAGGCACAAGAAAAAAAGACAGATCTAGTCCCCTTTTGTTTCTGCGCTTCCGTCGTGGGTTATACACCAGGACTCCGGGTCGATTGTTGCTCTTTGTTGAGGGGGATGGGATGTCTTCTAGCTAGCTTGCTACATCTCATTCGACTCAGCTGTAATTCAGCTCAAGCAAACCTCGGGGAACAAAGGGCAGTTCGGGGAGGTGGTCCAGGTCGCATGGTCAAGGTACGGCAGCATCGTCCTCACATAATAATAGTATAAATCCTATGATGTTCTGTATTGCATCAGCAGTCACATGTAGGGGGTAAGAACGCAAGTAAGCGGTAAGATACCCTCCAGAATCCTGTCATATCTTTGTTTGTGATTCACTTCCGAGTTGCTTGGTTCAATGTGAGTATTCGTCAGGGAGGCGAAGGCGTTCAGAGTCCAAACGACATCCGACCGTAGGATCCTATACAACACCCACCCACCCCACCAGCGTCCATGCATCACTCATGAAGAAAGGCAAGACCGATTTTGAGATGAACGTATCGTATATTGCATTGCGCCTTGCTGGCTTCACGCCACAAGATCGGACTATTCTGATCCGATCCCCTTGAACACCTTTCACGTCTTGAGCATTTCCTGTACAACCCCAAAAGGTATCCCGTTCACCAGCCCAGAAACCACAAGAGCCATTTATCGTGTCATCCCGCCTCCCAGAAAACACGCCACTCTTCCGAGATGCTCGCGAAAAGTGCCTAGACAAGGTGAATCCACCACCCATCGTTTCCCAGTGTCCCGAGATGCAAGACCCGTGAAAGAAGCCCCTCCCAGGAGTAAGTAGTAAGAATAGTCCATCTTCGAATAATGAAAAGTGAGAGAAGAGGCACAAGAAATCCAAAAGACTGCGCGCGTGTCCCGTCCGCATCGCTCAACCCAACAGGCAACAATGCAGAGGCTCGCCAGCAGACCGCGCCCAAAAAGCATGACCAACTCCACCTTTCCCAATAAGGTATTTCCCGGACCCCGTTTCCAAGCTTTGGAGATTTGCCGCAAAACAATAGCAACGCATGTCTTTGCCCGCCACCACCCATTTGATATTTCCCATGTGAGCCCATAACAGAAACACCTGTTGCCCCCCGCTCCGAATAAGTTGCTGAAAAGACACTCATTCTATATGTCGAGATAATCTTTTTCGATATGACTTCGTGACCCGTCGAGCACCATGATGAGCAACTGAAATTTTGAATCATCTTGGAAAACCAAAAAAGTCGTCCCGCTGTCCGTGAAAAATAAGATGCCGAGAATTAATTATATCCGAGAACTCCGCCGTGGTGTTTACACACCGATGCAATGTCGTGAAAATGCAAAACCGTCCGTGTGGAACGCCATTCGTGCAAGTCTAGCCTCATCTTGCGAGGTCAAGACACCGAAAGATTTTTGTCGATTTTTTTTGTAGTCGAAATGTCCCAAAAAGGAGAATGGTATCGATAACTTCTCGCGTCGCGCCCGGGGAAAAAGCCTCGAAGGAATTTTTGTCGGTTAAACAAGGGTATGTCGCGTGAGGTTGTTTGTACAGGAGAGGAATGTTTGTTTGAGCCAACGTTGTGACCAGACCACGCCAGCAGTCTCGCCAAAGACTTCAGGTACCCAGCCCGCAAGGAGAGAAATCATCGATGCCGTTTCGTTTCTTTTGTTCGGTGCCCGCCAAGATGATCGGCTAGAAAAGCCAAATGAGCAGAATTTTGCACACCAGCACGCATCAGCACAGACGGCAGGGAGCGCAGAGCCCCGGCCCTCTGTCACGAGAGCGGGATCAACGCTTTACCATCTGCGGATGCCCTGCTGCATCCTAGCGGGGGACACCGAAGGCGACGGGCTGGACATGGTGATGCCGGTAGCCGGGTTGACGATGGGGATGGCGTTGCGGGCGCGGGTGGCCGAAGGCTGGTGAAGCTTCATGCCCGACTGCTGGTAGGCGGGAGGAATGAAGGCGGGGAAGACGAGTTGAGAGAGAAGCCAGGGGCCACTGTCTGAGGCTGCTGCGTCGGCGAAGACTCGGGGGAGTTGCTCGCCAGGGAAGAGCGCTCAGAAGAGCTGTGGATGGAGTTCATCTGCAGCGGGCGACCAGAATTAGTCACCGGATCACACGAGGTAGATCCAAGGCTCCGAGATACTTACGTCGCTGTCAGTCAAAAGGCCGGGGCAGAACTCCATGTCGTCCTCGAGGTCGAAGGAGCGACCGGCCTCGAACTTTGTGCGGAAAGCGTTGATGGTGGCAGACTCGGTCAGCTCCTTCATGCTGCGCACGCCGCGGAACTGCTTGTGCTGGTTCTGAGAGACGGAGAGTCTGGGCGCTCTGCGGTTCCGGCCGCCATGGTGGTTGTGGGAGGCGCCGGGGACAGCCGGGGTGGGATGCGCCTGGTGGTGGTTGAACTGGTAGTACGAAGACATTATCTACGAGTGCGTCGGGTGCAGGTGTCGGTGTCGTGGTAATGTCGTTGTTGGAGGGTGTAGGTGTGCCGTCTTGCTGGTTGGGGGAGGCAGTGCGGCGGATGTGCGGTGTTCTGATTGTGGGCGAGCCGAGCTTTGCGGTATTATTGCAGTATTGAAACACACAAACAATGAGACCAGCCGAGTCGACGACGTTGTGCGAGTAGAAAAGTGTATACGTTTGAATAGATTCAAGGTAGAAAGAGTCGATTGAAGAAAGCAGTGCTTTTTCTTTTTAGTGGTTGTAATTGTATGATCGGTTGAAGCGTTTTGTGGTTGGAGGTGAGGGTGGGTGGGAAAAAAAGGTACGTCTGGACAGAGGGGGAAGAGAGATGTTGAAAAGTATCGGGAGGGAGGAATCTGGAGAAGGCGATGGTTTTGTTGGTTCGAACAGGACAGTGAGTGTGGGAGGGTGGGAGGAACGGTGGAAAGGTGAGCGGACAGGCGAGAGGAGCGAGGAGGGCACGGAGGGCAAGGAAAGGGAAGGGATGGGGGGGCGGTGGTGGACCCACAGTCGCCCAATGAGAGATGATCAAAGGGACAGTGCGTAGGGTGAAAACACTGTGACTCCACTGCTTGACGCCATACGCGAGTTCGCCACCCCGTTTCCATTGGTTGACCGATCCCCAGCTAGAACCGCCCGGGTCTAGCGCAGTCTGGTGGTGCTGGTGTAAATTTGGGGCGTGGCGCCAGCTGCCGTCAACCCTCCCAGTGCGGCGAACAGTACGGTTTACAGTTGTACGGGGTGGAGCGAGGGCTGGCCGTATTTGGATGAGAGACACAGCGAAACTGGGAGAGTGGGAGCGAGGGAAAGGGCCGGGGTTGTACTTGCTGAACAGTGAACGGCGACTGGAAGTGAAGAGCGCGGCGGGCGGGAAGGCACAAGGGAAGTTGTGGGAAGCGATGGGTTGCGTGTCCCCGGTCAGCCTGGGTGTACCTGGCAAGGTTCAAGCTCGCCAGCAGCGAAGTCGTGAGCAAAAGAGGCGGCAGCTGCAGCGGATGCACTGGGTGTACCTGGCAGAGTGCAGACAACATACCCCTCCACTTTCGTTCTCACTCTCGCTCTCTTTCTGTCTCTCTCACTCTCACTCTCTCACTCTCAGTGCCGCCGCCGCAGGTTCTCACCCTCTCCCAGTCTCCTCCCATGTCCCCCTTCTTCTCAGGCCTGTCGGGTCGGAACCTCGACGCAGGGCGAGCTGGCGCGTGGCATGCAGGTACTGAGTCTGCCCACTGCAGGACGCACTGTGGGCCCCCTTGTTCTTCACCGCAGTGCTGAATTCACAGTGCTGGGCGGCGCTCGCATCGGGGTGGAGGGGGCAATGGACGGGGACCGAGGAAGCCTCCTGACTCCTAAACTCCCAATAGGGTTGCCGCCGCTTGTCGCCCGAGTCCTTGTTTACAACTCTGGCAGGCACCGCTTGCGGCGATGGAGAAATTGGCTGCCCACACCTGTCATTCCAGAACCCCAGTGTGAGCGAGCGTGATGGAGAATCAAATCAGGAGCACATTCAATATTTGCGACGGTAGAACAGAGCGAGATTAGACGTGAGACCTGATACGGGGTGCCGCCGCTCCCTCCCATTTTGCGCATTTGCGCCGTCTGTTGCCCGTTGTCCGTCGACCGTCGTGCTCCCTCTCACGCACACACACACACACACTCTCTCTCTCTCTCTCGCTCCGTCTGCTGGGTGCCTCCTCTCCCCGTCCCTGTCACCCACGCATGTCCCATCCACAATCCACATTCAGCCATGCTCCTCTCATCCCACTCTTTTTCTCTTTCGGCATCGAGATGTCTCTCCCACTTGCGATCTGCGATCAACTGACCCTCTCTGCCTGCCTGCCTGCCCGCCCGCCCGCCTGCCTGCGCCTTTTGCTCTCGGTCCTGGCCGTGGTCGAACCAACGGCGGTGTCTTGTCTTCATCCCATGTTCGCTCCTCTGCTTCGGCGTCCCTTTCTTCTTCATCCCTCCCATAGACAGAACTCTTACTCACCCTCCGACCTCATCTGGAATTCCAGGCGACGCTAGAGAGCCCTGCGTGGGGCCCTGGACTCGTCGCTGGTGGTCGAAGTTCGGCAAACTTGACGGCATGCTTTTGGACTGACGCAGTCGAGGATGCAGCGCACGATCGCATCGGCCTTCTGTCGCGCTCCATCGCAAGCTCTCTCTCTCTCTCTCCGCAATGTCCTGTGCCAGGAAGCCCAAAGTGCTACCACAGGGGCATTAAACTGGTGCAATCTGATGTTCGGAAACACGAGAACGCAGCCTAGTGTTTCCTATTCCATGCTGGGTAGGAGTCTTCTTCCCAGGCCCTCACACTCGGCTGGCTTCATGTCGTCCGCTCACAGTGTGCGGCTGTCTGCCTCAGTCCGAAGTGAAACCCTCTCTCGCCTGGGTGGCCCTGGCTCGCCGGATCCCAACCTTTGGGGAAACGGTGAGCAGGGGCCCAGGACTGGCTGGGAGGGAGGGAGGGCATGGAGCAGCAGCAATAACAACAACAATGGAACGGACTGCTGATGCACAACTGGGCGGCGGGCAGACTGGGCTGGACCGACTAACCTCGTACTACCGTGTAGTCTACAGCACTGGACGGTCCGCAACTGGACCAGTGCAACCGACCACCCGCCCGCCCGCTTCCTCCAACTCCAACTCACCTCGCACATCCGTCCATCTGCGCGGTGCGGCGGCAGAGAGACGACCAAGGAGGGACCAGTAGCGTGGGATTGCCAGCCACGATCCCGACGTAGTCGCTTGCTGCCGCCCGCACTGTGATGCGGCAGAGACACTCCCAAACACTGTGAAAGACCCTCCCGTCGGGTACGTACACATATGTGCTGCTGCACACTGATGCAGGTGGTTAGAGCCCGGGGCTGCATAATGAACAACGAGGCAGTGGTGTCCCCCCTTTCCCTTCCCCCTTGAGCAACACACACAGGGCCATGAGCCATTGACATGCAGGCACTAGGTGGGGTCAAGTGCCGCTATGACTGGCTGCTAGATCCTGGTCTGGTCCAAAGAAAAAGAAAACACCGCGAGAAATGACCTGGGCCCTTGACCTGTGGCCTGGATTCGGAAACGTGGCGGCTGGCACGCTTGATCTATGGAGCGAATCAAGCGACAGACCCGGTCCCGGTTGCTTTGTGGGCCTGACGGCTTAGGCATAAACCACCTCACAGTGTGCGCTCGCCACCTGCAGACCGCCCGTCGAGGAAGCCCACCAGCCGACGCAGCCACGAAAGCCATCCACACAGGGCGGGGCTACGTACTGTACCTAAGCAGACTCACTGACAGACTCACTCACTTGGTGCTTCTGTCTGCCTTCTGGACCTGGCCAGCTTTCCATCATCATGAGCACTAACAGCGGGGCAACCGTCGGCAATGTCACCCTGCCCTACCAATCCGTCACTGGGTTGGCGCTCGGGCTCTCTCTCATTCACTCACCCCTTGTCACCCTCTTACTCTCGATCTCACACAACTTGCTCTGCTCTCTCACCACTCACCGCAGATCTCACTGAAGGTCTCTCGCCCCCCATATCGTCACTCGCGGCTACAACAGCCTGCCCCTCCCCCTTCTCTCTCTCACTCACCCCAGCATCATCCGTCAGTGGCCAAACCCTGATGAACATGCCATGATGCAGCACCCAGCGCTGTTTATCGGCGCATCCTCCTCGTGCATCCATCCGTCTTGGTTCTCGGCATCCATCATCCATCAGATAAGCCAAGAAGGGAGAGTTGACGGCCGATGTCCGACTGCCGAGTGCTGCGGGCTTGACAGGCCGATTTGGCTTGGGCGTTCCCTCTTCCGTATCGCAAATCTATCGCCAGCAGCGTCCCGCTGCGGCGCCACTACCCTCTAGACCGAATCTTCTTTTTGCCCGTGGAGGAACACTGGAAACGTCTCCTTCGATGAAGCGTGGCATTTGCTGTGGTGCCCGACCGTCCACCGCACATACATGCATGAAAGGCGAACGGGCCCCCCTGCGTGACCACACGCCAGCGGCCACCCGGGACAGACCCTGGGTCCTGTCTCTCTCCCCGGCTACTGTGGCACAGCACAGCTCCCTGTCCACCCGGCCGATGGCTATGAAAGCCAGGCGGGGCTGGCTGGCTGGCTGCCAAACTTGGCGAACCTGGCAAGCCCGTTACCCCTGCTGCAGAGGCAAGGCAATCTGCCAGGTGAATCGGGGCAGGGCACGGCTGGGGCATGGAGGATGGGAAACCATTTTGAGACACCTGACGATGGCTTCGTGATCTCTACTGTGGAGCGGGAGGGGAATCCGGCTGATGAAAGGGGGCAAATATCACATTCCTGTCGCCTTATCACCCCATGTCCAGTCAGTCGTCGCCTTGCCAGTCAGCCCAGTCAACCGAGTCTCACCCATCTCGTTGCCTCATGCCTTTGCCGAACATTTCCCTCGTGCATTCTTCCTTCCTTCGGTGATGGCGTCGGTCCGTTTGCTCACCGTTTCCGTCCCATTCGTCAATGGCTCGGTTCCAGCGCCTAGGACGAGACGGAGGGGGAGCTGCTGTTGCTATTCTGGTAGCCCAGTCGGCTCCCAGGCTAATTCGGCGCTTGCACATTCTGCAGAGAGCGCACAGGAGGAAGACGGGCTCTCTAAGGGTTCCTGGATTCTACAATGCCTGGGGAGGCCGAGGACCCTTTCCAGCAACCCAGGCGATCTTCCCCCTCCAGGTCGTGTTCCCCATCGAGGCAGGATTGACGCCCCCATCCATGATGTGCTCTGCCAGGTTGTGTGAGTTGTTGCGAAAGAGCTCACAGCCCAATGCCTGCAGCAGGGCAAGCAAGCCAACATTGGCCAGGGTCTGGACGCCAGGATGATGGAGGTGTGGGGGAGCCGGCCATCGAGTTCGACGCTCGCTATCACACAGTTCCTGTCGACGCATCCAATCCGCTCTCGACGCCCTACACCAGAGAAGGCCGAAGCTCTCATGGAAGGGAAGCATTCGATGCGGTTGAACAACCTTCTTTTGTTTCCAGCCTCTGGGCCAGCCTTCTAGCCCCGTCAACCGTGCCATCGTCCATCGGCAACGAACCTTCCTCACCTACAGTACGGACACCCGCATGAAACGGCAACTGTACCGTGTACAGGCTGTCGACAGCCATGTTTTGCGCAGTGTCGCCGTCGCTGGTTGCCGTTGACGTTGTTGGTCTCGCTCCTGTGGGATGACACAGCCGGACGGGACAGGCTCATCCCACGAGATCTGACGGATCGTCCCTCCACGGTGAGCGGTAATCTGGGTCTGCGTCTGCCCATTTGCATGCGTCGGGGCGGTCATGGCCAAGAAGGGGAGGGGAAGATCCAGCCCCGGCAGTACGAAAGCCACACGTAGCGGCGGCGGACCAACATGGTTGAGCAGGAGGACCATGGCAAAGACATGGGAGAGCCCTTTTCTTCACTGCCACACCGCCATTTTAGCATCAAGGTTGGACCACGGCTTGTGCCAGCCCTCGATCCAGACACGGGGAATACTATAGTGTATCGCTTGTTGCGGCGACGGGGGTTATTCCTCCTCGCTGTCTCACCACCTGTCTCCCCCCGCGGATTTTGTGTCTGCCGTCCCCCTCGGTGGAGAAAGCTTCGACCACCTCATCCGCCGTTCTCACCGTTCCCATCTTCCCCCTCCCCCTCCCCCTCCTTCCTGGGTTTGTGGTTGGAGGGTGGGAGAAGCGGGACGAGTGATAACGGAAGACAACAGCTCGGGGGGGCTAGCAAAGAGCTTAGAACTGGCAGGCTGGGTTGCTGAGCCACCTGGGCACACCAACCGGTCGCCGTGGAGAGCTACTGCAGCGACCGGGCGCGCACTGGGGGGGAAAAGCAAAGAGCAGCAGTGCGACTGGAATGGGGGCGACGTCGTCGGCGCCGCCAGCCAGCAACAAGAAAGACCGGCCGGGCAAGCACACAAGCACTTCAGCCCACCCACCCACCCATAGTGCCATAGCTGGGCAGTGTCCAGACCGACGGCGCATGTGGGCATGCCGGCAGCACTGGTGCATGGCAGCCATGCCGCCTTCAGCTAAGCTTGTGGTGGTGGGGGGGCAACCTGCCAAACGGCACAGTGCTGCGCTTGGCGGTCTGCTGCCTCGGACCTGGCGTCTCAGTGGCTCGCTCGCTGCCTCGAGGCTTTGGCTCTCGCTGGGCTGGCGAGAGATATCCCGCTCCACTCCAATCCGAAGCAACGCCGGCGCGGCGCAGCGCAGCAGCAGCAGCATCAGCAGCAGGAGGCATGCAGTTCGCGGCGGCGTCTCGATTCTCTGATTGCTTGTTCATGCTGCTGGTGTTGTCCGGGACTAGACGGGCATTTACAACGCAGGAAACTCTTCATCCTGTTCGCCATGTCACCGTTTCGGGATTTCTCATTTCCCCTTGCCATCCAAACCCCTCCCCCCTGCCGGCATATGTCGACAGCCAGTCCCCGAGTCCCGAGTGAATGGCATTGTTGGATTCCCACTAAACAGAAACAGCGGAAGGCCCCGCCCTGATCCAAGCAGGCGTATGGGGGAAGAGGGGCGGGAAGCAGAGACACAGAGACATCCGTCGGCCACTTTTGCGACGTCACCCCTTCGGAGGGGCACGGGACGTAATGCGGCGACCCCGACGACCCCTAGAGTGATTTCGCGATAACTCCCTGCCCAAAGGACGACCGACGCATGATTCTCACGGCTCGGTAATATCGAAAGTCCATCATGTGCAGCCGGGGTCGACCCGCAGCAGCGGCAACCATCTCTGTCCAGCCCGCCCTAGTGTAGTGAAGAAACGATGTTCCCCAATGCGTGCGAAGCGTACCGCATGGTTCGCACCCCATGCTCCCGTCCTCCGTGCGGTCGTGACGGGGCCTCCGTCCCACCCCCGGCGCAACTCTCGCGCAACCGCACATCCTAATCCCGCGCGGAGAATCCCGAACCGTCATGAGAAATCTCCCACAAACCCTTGCCCGCAGCCCCTTCGTTGCACCAGTTCCGGAGCCTCGCAGGCCATCGCACGTAGCACGACGTCGCTCTAGCCCGTTGGCCCGAACCACCCCTCCTTCGCGGAAGGAAAAAAGAAAAAAATGAGGGACAGGATACTGGAATCCCAGCACCTTGGCCTCGGCTTAGCCGCGGCTGCGGCAGCGGCGGCAGCGACCTACCTCCTCCTCACCTCCCACGCAACCTCTTCCGCGGCGGCCCCGCGCCCGGCCGTCGACCGCCGCAAGACGGCCCGGTCTCCGAAATGGACCGTTCTGCCCACCCTCTCGACGCTCGGCCGCGACGAGCTGCCGTACCCGCCCGACGCGCTCCCCGGAGGACGGGACGTCGCGACGGCGTACGGGAACCTGCGGGTGTACGAGTTCGGGCCGGAGGATGCGCAGGAGAGGGTGCTGCTGCTGCACGGCATCGGGACGCCTTGTATTGCGCTGGGGAGCGTGGCGGAGGAGTTTGTGGAGCGGGGGTGGAGGGTTATGACTTTTGGTGAGTCGATTCGATGCTGCCCTTGTTTCTTTGGCCTTTCCACCTGTTCGGTTCTTGTGTGTGGACGTGAGGAGAGGTGATGTGTGAGGGCAAGTGCTGTCTTTTGCAAACCCTCGTTGCAAAGGGTTCCTTTTTTTTATGCCGAGCCCCCCGTGTCTCACTCTCGCCCCTCCTCCCACGCTTGATGAACCCCCGTATCTAACACACCAGGCAGACTTCTTCGGCCGCGGCTACTCCGACGCGCCGCTGGACATCCCCCACGACGCCCGCCTCTACACCACCCAAATCCTCCTTGCCCTCGCCTCGTCCGCCCTCCCGGGCTGGACCGGCAACGACGCCTTCCACCTGCTAGGCTACTCCCTCGGCGGCGCCATCGCAGCCGCCTTCGCCTCGTCGCACCCGCACCTCGTCAGGTCCCTCACCCTCGTCGCGCCGGGCGGGCTCGTCCGCTCCGCGGCGCACATCGGGTGGAGGAGCCGCGTGCTGTACACCTCGGAGTGGATCCCCGAGGGCGTGCGGCGGTGGTTCGTCGGGCGGAGGATCAGGCCCACCGATCCCAAGAGCGCGGGCGACGTCCCCGAGAAGGAGACCGTCGACGACAACGGCGGCGGCGAGGGCGAAACGGCGGAGTGGGACGAGCTGCGGCTCGTGGGCGGCAGGCGGATCGGCGAGGTGGTGAGGTGGCAGATGCAGACGCATCCGGGGTACGTGCGGAGCTACATGAGCACGATCCGGCACGCGCCGGTCTACGACCGCGGGGACGAGGAGTGGAGGGTCCTCGGGGAGGTGCTGGCGGCGAGGAGGACGGGCGCGGCGCCCGGGTTGAGGAAGGGGCGGGTGCTGTTTGTGCTGGGGGAGCGGGACGATATCGTGGTCTTGGGGGAGACGGTGTGGGATGCGGAGGCCGTGCTCGGGGAGGATGCCGTCGAGGTGGTGGTGTTGAAGGGCGGGCACGAGGTTGCCATCACGAAGGGGAGGGAGATTGTCGGGGCTGTTGTTTCTGCATGGGAGAAAAGCGGTTAGATGTGGTGATAGACATTGATGGGCTTCGGAAATTGTAGATTTGGACTAGGTACGTATAGAAAACAGAATGCTTAGACTTCATGTATACTTTGCGGTATTCAACAGTAGCCAACGTGGTTTACCATGATACGTCCAGGCTTTTATCCCAACAATCCAGAACTAAGTAATCGTGTTGGCCGCCTGTAAGTGCTCATTCCCGTTTGCTCCATCCAGAGTGGTTCGATGGGCAGGGCTCATTCAATTCATCATCGACGCCGGATTTTTCATGGTATAGCATCTTACCCTTCCAGTCCCACTTCATCTTGCCATTTCTGCGACTGCTATCCCTCATCGCTATGGTCCCGTATTTCCCTATCAATCACTCAAGGGCGCCCCTTTTGAAGATCAACATGCCTTTGGGTTGGGATATTGACTTGGCCCAGTCTGGCCCGGGAAAGCATCCGGTTCTCACCAGATACTCTCCCGTCGGCCCGCATGGTCTTTCTGGTGACTGCCCTAGCTCTCCAATTTAGGCTCCTGAGCCTTGTGGTTATAACTCGAGTTTGTCACCTGTTCGTCCCTGATAAGTTATACGGGTTCCATCTGCCACTCTGTGGAGCTTGCGTCCATCACGGATCCGGGGAAGCCTCTGGTTGTCAAAGTATTTGATCCTCAACCCTACTTCAACGACCATGTCACCCCTTTAGCAACACAGTTTTCTTTTCAGAGTTTTTTTTTCCGAAGACGAGTTCTTCCCAGAAGCCTATGCATACAAGCACCTCTACAAGAGGTTGACTGGCCATCCGTACTTTATGGCAACAGTGTTACGGCATGTGTCCTGGAATCCTCACCGGCAAAACCTGAAAGGCAAAAACGAGTACAAGCGTGTCGGTTTGGTGATCTTGAAATACAATGACGAGTCCTCCATCGACGAATTGTAAGAACGTGATGACAATGAGCGTCAGGTTCCAGATGTTGGCGGACTTGTCATCTTCCACAAGTCAGACCAACGTCATTGCATCACCGAGTTTCGTCATCAGGTACGCCTCAGGTATCAGAACAACAACGGCGGAGCGTTTGGAGCCTCGATCGAGAGATCGTTTGGACCTCTGAAGGACAGGTCCAAGGAGGTTGGTCCAAGGTGGACATGGTGGATAGGCTGCCTGAGCAAGAGAACAGCGAAAAGAAACACCAAGAGGAAGGAAAGGGCTGAAGAGGGAAGAAAGATTCACTGATGTAAACCCCAGCCTGTTCATCATTCCTCACCCCCTGATCGACCGCGGGGGTTCAGCCTTTAGGCCGTATTTCGTTGATGCCCACGGAATCAGAATCAACGACCTTCCGCGTTAAGAACGGGGAAAGCCAACGTTCCCCTCCGCCCTCTGACTGAGCGGACGAACTCTGTCCTGTCTACCTCACAGAAGACCACTGGGGCGTCGGTTGTGTATAGGACGTGGAGAAGGCGAATACTGGCAGGCAGGGCTCACGTCTAAGGTTACCACATCGAGGGTATATCATCATCGGAAACCTGGATCTATTTGTGTAGGAACGATATGAGGCACAGGATATAGAGCAAAAAAATTGCTTGCTTGCTTTCCTGACTTTCAGACGCCCTTGAACTTAACGCCATTCGGCTTCCAGAAACCCACTTCTCAGCGTTCTAATCACATCGTATAGAACGGCATGCATTATCAGTTGTCCGAGTCGGCGTGGGGGCCGGACTTCGTGTACCACATTTCCCGGCCGGACGAGACTGACGAGCTTCTTGCTCGGCCCAGTCTTCTCTTTCGACTTTACAGTCCCTTCGTGACAGCAGTACGCAGCTGACATATCGATGCAATCTACCTTTGAAGGTGGAAAGACGATGAGAGTGGAGAGTGCACTCGCTTTAGACACTTGATATCCCTCAACACCGAGACTGCCGCTCGATTGCGGAATTCCCTGATTGGAAAAAGATTAGGTTCGGTCTGGGCGCCGAAATATCGGTACGGTGGGACTGTCAAGAGCTGGGACCCCTGTCGTTCCCCTGAGCTCCCAGCCAGTCGGTGCGTTTCCTCCCGCACGTGGCGCACGTCCCCCCCACTGGAGCTTCAACGTCTTCACCATTCTCGCCTCCCCCATCGTCAACCTTCGGGCGAGGTACGATACGAACAAGCGCATGTCATATTTCGGCACCCCGGCCGGTTTACCACGCTTTATGATCCCTGGAGCTGCATCGTAGCTTCATTTCGTTTCTTGTGCACCGCACCTCCCTGCGCGACGCGGAGCCACGTGGGATACAAACAGGAAAGAGGCTGTAAAATTGGCTGTTGGCCGCTCCAATCTTATCGAGAGTGACCAGCCCATAAGTATGGATGGCTTCCTCAACCTTTTTCCCGAGAAGACCACTAGGATCGCCGGTCGCCTGGGTGAAGTCGCTCGTCATCATCGCTAGCTTCCTCGTCTTCGTTGAATTCGCCCTCCCGCACGTCATGGCTCCCAAAGGCCGTTCTCTGCTGGCCGCTCTCGCTGTCTTTGGCAGCGGCAGTGTTGCGAATGCTGCCGGCGGTGTCGACTTGGGCTGGTACGCGCCTGCCAAGTCAGACGTCAACAATCTCACTGCCGTCATCAATGGCAAGGGCGTCTGGGGCTTCATTTACGACACCTCCGAGACCCCCGACGACAAATATGGGCAGTACAACTGGTGCAATATGCCCCATGTGCGCAAGACCGAGTATGTGAAGCCGTCGGATGAGTATGAGCTCAAATACGTGGAACTGGTAGATCTTGCCTTTCTTTTGTAAAATATCGATGGAACCCTCAATCGCTGACACCTCCAGGTTCATCGCCACCACAAGCGCACGCCTTACGCCTCCAACGCCTTCCCTGTGGAACCATACCAATGGAACTGCGACGAGCAAGGCCTCTTCTACTACGGCGAGCCCTTCGCCAGCAGCAACAAGCCGGCAAAGACGTACTGGAAGGTCTACATCTCTCCAGTCAACCCCTTCGTCCCTGCGGGCTGGATCGGCACCTGCCAATTCCCCCAGATTACCGCCCAGGGCCTGGACGACTCGTGGATCCACGGCGCCGACCTTTACGGCGTCTACCACGACCTGCTGGGCTTCCTCCCCTCCCGCGACTCCGTCAACTCCCCTGAGTGGCAGCGCAAGGTCCAGTACCGCGTCACCAACAACCAGATCACCAGCCAAGTTGCCGGCATGGTCGTCAACGGCATGTGGGCCACCACCGACTCCCTCCCGCTCAACATCCAGGCCGCTGGTGTCGACTCCCTCGAGCCGCAGTACACGTGCTCCGCCGGCTCCGCCCTCTTCAACCGCATCAAGTCCTCTTCGAACGCCGCCTGGGCACAGCACCTTGCCGCCGCCGGCCCGCTTTACGCGACACTCGACGATATCTCGGGCGTCCCTACAGATGATGCAGGCTTTCATGCCTCTCTTGACCACTACTACGATAACCTGTCCGCCCGGCAGTGTCACGACAAGCCTTTCCCCTGCAAGCTTGTCAACGGTGTCAACAGCACCACCTGTGTAACCCAGGACCTTGCTGATGCGGCCTACCGTCTGGGAAACTGGGAGTACTCTCAGATTTACCGTGATTCTCCCGACTCTCTTGCCGCCAGCGTCGCGACATGGGGTGTTTGGGTCGCCGAGCTCGCTACGCATCTCCGCGCTGTCGTCAAGGGAGAGAGCGAGACGATCTACTATCATAACGTGGCTCACGACGGCTCCGTCTCGCGGTTGCTCTCGATCTTGCAGCTCGACAACATGGTCTGGCCCGGCATGGGTTCCGAGGTCGTCTTCGAGCTGTACAAGAAGAAAGCTGCCGACGGCGAGAACCCCCCGGCGCCGACGTCTACGGTAGTTGCGCCGAGTTGTAGTCGTAACAACTGCCTACGCCAGATGATCCGCGAGTCTGCTTCAGCATCGACTTTCTGCCCGAGCTTGACTGCCACCGCGTCGTGGACCGAGCCTCTGCCTACCTGGGCGGCGAACTGCAACGGTGATGTCGCTGCTGTATCTTCAGCGTGCTCCTGCATCTACGCGCCTGCTACTGCCACTGCTACTGCGGCTGCCACAGCCACAACTGCACCCAGCTCTGGTGCTGGGGAGAGCGGTTGGTACGTGCGGGTGCTCTGGGGCGGCCAGGTCTTCAAGTCGTCCAACCCGACTTTGGGTCTTATGGACATGATTCCCGTTGAGACGCTACTGGCGTACTTCGACGGGCTGGTGGGAGAGAACGCCAGCCTCGTCAAGGGCAAGTGCAGCGCCTGAGAGTATATATATGATCTAATGACTGGAATGTACGAAGAGTTATCTTTACAAAATATGTATACATGTACATCGTCGCTATAATTCATAATGGTGTTTGGTCCTTGGCGACCCTCGCTCGCTCGTGTTGCAACACAACGTGAAAGCTATGATCTCGCATGCATCTAAGCCAACCCGCACTCCTTCTCAAGATCGTTCCAGCGCCCGTTGCGCATGGGATCCAGTTGACGCACTTTGGCCATCCACGTCTTGAGGTCGTCCGTCTCCTCGTCGTTGAGCGCGCGGCCTTCTACTCTCGGCAAGGCTCTCGTGTAGTCTAGCAACGCTTTGTAGATCCACATGATGTCGTCGTAATCTTCTAAAAGGTCCTTGATGTCTTCGATTTCGCGCTTCAAGTAGGCTGCCTTTTGTTCCTGCGGCAGATTCGGCGCAATCTTGGAACGGCCGTCCGATTCGGTCATATTCTGCACGAGGAAATGGTGGTAGAACCAGAGCGACTGGTCTTCCGGCCCGACATTTAGTGCTTCGCGGACGAGGTCGAGTTCTGTCCCATGTCAGTCCCGGCACCTTCGCCTCAAACAGGTCGCGCGTCATCTTACCGTCTTCCAAAAACTTCTGCCGTGCCCCGTCGTCGGCGCCGCGCTCCTCCAGCAGGCGGGGTATCAGGTTCGAGCGGCTGTGCCACGCGGAAAAGTTGGACAGGTCGACGTTGATCATCTTGGTCGTGTACTCGAACTCGTACTCGACGAGGCTGCTGCCGTCGAGCGCCGCGCTCTCCAGCGTCGCGACCACCTTCCGCCGGTAGCCCCAGGCGTGGAAGTTGCGGCGGTCCTTGGTCAGCATCTTGGACACGAGGCCGAGCTCCTCTTCCCATATGCGGCGGGCCACGGGCCGCGGGAGCAGGTCGATGGCTTGCTGGAGGAGCCAGGAGCGGTACTTCCAGATCCAGTAGCTTTTGGGGAACTCGAGGAGGAGAGGGATGGTGAACATGAGCTCGTTTTTGAGGGTCCCGACAACTTCCTCGGTGGAAGGCCCCTCCTTCCGTTCTGCCTCCGCCTCCGTCGTCGCGTCCCGAACTTCGGGCTCAGCTGTTGTACCACTCCTCCCACTCTCTTGGTCCGCTGGGGACGCGGGGCCGGGCCGGGTCGCTGCCGAGGAAGATGGCGACGCAGCGGCGGAGGACGGAGGCTGAGTGCATGCTGCTGAAGAACTCGCGGACGGCGCCGATGGCGACGGCCCAGGCGAGGGTCTTGATAATGATCCACAGGTTAGGCAGCGCCTGCGGACGTTCCATGCCGTATAGTGCTCCGGGTTGAGGCGCAGGAGCTTCGTCGTGAGGGCGAGGGTCGCGGCGGGGTCGAGGGGCTCGGTGGACGACGGGTTCGCGGCGCGCAGGAGGGCGTCCTCGACGGAGCGCAGGGTCTCGATCTTGACAAGGTCGGCTTGCAGCTGGGCTTCGCTTCGTGGTTTCCGGGCTGTGCGGGCGATGCCGTGCTGTTGTGCCGGTCGTCAGCGTGGGATGCCGTGGGGTTTGAGATATGTGTTGGAGATTTGAACTAGTAGCAGGTGCTGCGTGTTGGTGAGCACTTACGCTTTCCATGGGGATTTGAGGGGTGCTCCTCTGTGAGAGCGGGATAATCTGGCTTAAAGAGTGGGAAACACGAAAACCAACAAGGTCGATCAGGGTGGACGGAGAGACTCAAGAGCCCGCAGGATGGACTGGAGGAGGGCACCGGAAGCTCTGGGCGGCATAAAGCAGCTGATGCGGGAGCCGGTTCACATTGCGCGGAGCAGGGATTCCCCACCACTTGGGTCTCCCAAGGAGCATGTCATTTTAGCCAGTGGCCCGAGCTCCCTGCGAACCCGCGTTTCCGTCGTGCAACGTCGCGCCTTTCTTCTGCTTGCGAGTTTCCATCAACGGTTTTCAACTTGATCCCGCCACCGTGAGGAGTTTCTCAATGGTGGTCGCCCAGAATCTGGTGGACTGATGTGTCGTGTCTTGTTCCCACAGCCCAACACTGAAAAGTCTCAATGACCGGCCGGATGGGCAGTTTTGCAGCAAGACAGATGCAGCACCGGTTACTGTTTCTTCTCCTTTATAGATGTTTGATTGCATTCTCACGCGTTGTTTGTCTTTACTTTCGGATGTGGGTTACACATCTTGTCACCCCTAGAAAAGGTAGGTTGGAAGTCGCCCACGGCTGGGCAGACACATATTTGAACGCAACTTCCTGTCCTCTCGAGGGAAGGAATCAATGAGTTACGGCAGTTCCACCTGTATTCTATGTAGACAACACATTTACCTCTCCGCCACTTGATCTCTCTCCTACATTGTCTACCCATCCGCCCCTAGGTCGACCCCCTCCCCCCTAAGCCATGCATCGCTACATCCCTTACCGAGACTCGGAGACTCCCCTGTCCGACAAGATCCGGCTGAAAGCCTTGCGGCCGCCACCATCCCCGCCATCATCCCCGCCATTATCCATGCGCCCCATTATCTCCGTTGGACGTCCGTCGGTTTTGGCCCCTGTCACGCCGGAACCGCCAGTCAGAGCCCGAGCTGGTGGCCGGCGGGTGTCCACTCGGTTTTTCGGCCCTCGGCCGAAGGAGGAGGACGACCAGAGACGACACGAGGGGAGGCTCGCCGATGCGCTCAAGATCGACCAGACGGCCAAGGTCCTTCAAATAGGGCTCCCTTCACCCTCGAGCAGTCCCTCAAGGTCTCGGCCTACGCTTGAGACGGTAAGGACTCTAGGCAGCAACCTGCCTTCGGGACCCTACCGAGTGCTCCAGGCACCAGAGCTCGAAGACGACTACTACCGCTCCCTGCTGGCATACTCTCCGACCTGCAAATGCTTGGCCGTCGCCTTAGGCAACACGGTCTACAAATGGTCGGAACAGCATGATCCCCAGCCCGTCTACCGCGCGCCCCGTCAGCGACAAAATAGCTTGACGTCCCTTTCTTTCTCCTCTGAAGAGGGCGGCAAGGCCATTCTTGCCTTTGGCAGGAAGGACGGTTTCTTCGGTCTGCTGTCGTTCATTGACGAAATCCTACCCAGGTTCTAGTTTCACCACCCATTTCCAGTCGAATGCGTCAGCTAGCGGCCAACAGTGACGAAAAGACCATCCCAGAACCCCTTTAACCTGGGCGCCTTTGTGCCGACGGAAGACATACTCGTGGGGGACGGTCAGGGAAGCATTCTGTACTACATGGTCGAATGGCCCAGTCTGTGGGAAGTATCAAGGGACACTTGGTCTGGAAAGGTAACACCAATAGCCAAGATTGCGGTCCATACCTCACAGATATGTGCCCTTGTCTAGTCACCAAACGGACAGGAATTTGTGTCGGGAAGTAACGACAACACAGCCTGCTACTTCGAAATTGACTGGATGATGAGGAGTCGACAGAAGAAAGCCAGTTCGGCCATGATCCGCAGAAGCCGTCGCTCGATACAACAAAACGGCTTCTTCGAAAGAGATGCGGCATCTACAGAGCAGTCCGGACTCAGCCAATATCGACGAAGAGAAGGCGCAGAACAGCCGTTCAACCCCCTCCCGAGCGGCGAAACGATAGAGGTAGGCATGGCTGGAAGCATTACGCGAGCAACTCAAACATCCATGCAAGATCTTCGGCTGTTCGGGCATGGGACACAAACACACTGCTGGAGGCACGAAGCTGCAATCAAGGCCATCGCATTCTGTCCTTGGCAAGACGGGCTCATCGCAACCGGCGGCGGGTTAGGCGACAAGTGTATTCACTTCTTCCACATCGGAACCAGCACACCCTTGGCTACCATTGTTGTCGGGGCGCAAATCACTTCACTGATCTGGTCTACTACGAAGCGCGAGATCGCGGCCACATTCGGTTACAGCCATGGCTACGCGCAAACCGAACACCCATACCGCATTGTTGTCTTCAGCTGGCCGGATTGCCGACAGGTCGGCGCCGTAGCATGGCCGGGCGGTCCCAGGGCTTTGTGTGCCATCCCTTACCCCAGAGGACCAGCTGATGCGCAAAAAGGAAGCCGGACGGCGAAAGAAGGAACCATTGTAGTGGCATCGAGCGATGAGACTCTCAAGTTTCACGAAGTGTGGCGCGACCAGCCCAAGACAGCGATTAGTGGCGCCGTGGGGATACTTGGCAGCGACGTTCTCGAGGGCCTTGTTGGTATCGACAAGGAAGGGGATGTTATTCGATAAATATTTACGAGCGGAATGAGTTGCTAGCGCGAAGGCAGATATCAGTCATAGACAGAATGATACGCTTCACTACCTAAGTCTGTGTGATCCGTATAAGTCTTCAGTGCAATAAATCTGGAGGTTGCGGTGTCAAGGGCTGCGTATGCTGGATAACTGTTTAAAGATTTGCGAATAAAACAGTACTGTAGAAGAGCTCAGCGACATTCATCTTTTGCTATCTCTCCTGTGCCTCATCGTTACTGTTCCTGCCGGGCTCCATTCCTCCTAGTTCTTGTGAATCTAGTTGAAATGACGGATGCTAGGACCAGTAGGGGTAAGGGAATCAATGCAAAGGACGAAGTCTTGCGTGGATTCATTTGCCAGGCATGCAAAAGGTTACCTTGAGTAGATTGCTTTAGCAGTTAGAGACTATGTATTGCTACACTACTTCATTGGCCTTCTTTATTGATGTCTAGACAAATCGTGGAGGATGCCTCCCAGGCCCCCATTTATCTTGGCAATCCCGAGTATCCGAGAGCGCTACCCCAGGCTCCCCAGGTAGGTACTGCAGCGCAGACGCACTCTGCAAATAGGAACCGCCGCCGCTGCCTGCACCCAAAACGTAATCCACCTCACAGTCCTTCTCAGCGCATGTCTCACCCCCGTCCCGCCCGGCGCATGAACACGTCCAACCCGCAAATCTTCAGCCCTTCCGAACCATCCAGGAACAAAGTTCGCATATCGTCATTCCTCCGACCGAGTTCCTTTTTGTCGTCACCTCGTCCGCGACAGATAAAGTGGAATTGGAAAAGCCGCTAGACGTTTGATTTTAGCAATACTTCGCAACAAAGGGTCCTGGTTACTTCACATCCCGTCCACAATGTCCAACCTGAACCAGCTCTACCTCCTTGCCGACCACATCAAGCTATCCCTTCTCGAGCGCCAGCGCGCCCTGTCGCTTAACCTCGAAGCCGACACCCAGGACGGCCACATTTCCCGTTCGCTGGACCAGTTCAAAGATGGCTTGGAATTCCTAGACTCCGAGGCCAAGCGCCTCCAGGGTGCCGGCGATGAGAGGTGAGCTTCCCCCAGTGACATTTCGCCCTTGACGTCCAAAACACCATGCGACGTCATGTCGGATATGGCCCAGAGCGTCCAAGCACCAAAGCACTGCAACACCGTAATTACGCCAATAAACGGCCGGCTAACTGCAATCCAACAGCGCCGCCCTGAACATCACCGATTCCCTGCCTGCCCTCCAGAAGCAGTATTCCGAGCTCACCTCCCAGTTCCACGGCTTCTCGAACCCGTCCACGTCCTCAACCACAACCTCGCCCAACGACCCATCCCTTTCCCCGGACTTCGCCGCCGCCCAGTCCACGAAACCCCTCAAGGGCAGCCTCCGAGGTCTTCCCGGCTCTGCCTCCAACAACAAGACCGTCCGCTTCACCGACTCCCCCGGCGGCGGCGCGGCGGCGGCAGAAGACCCCGCGGCCGCGGCCCTCTTCGGTGAGGGCCGGTACCGCGACGACCCGGCCGACACGGCGGGGTACCGCGACCAGGCCGAGGGGCTCGACAATCAGCAGCTGCACGCGTACCACTCGCAGATCATGCGCGACCAGGACGACCACCTCGACCGGCTGGGCGAGTCCATCGGGCGGCAGAGGGAGCTGAGCATGCAGATCGGGGACGAGCTCGACTCGCACGTCGCCATGCTCGATGAGGTCGACGAGGTTGTGGACCGGCATCAAAGTCGGCTTGACCGGGCGCGGAGGTCGCTCGGGAAGGTCGCGCGGGATGCTGGGGAGAGCAAGCAGATGATTGCCATCATTGTGCTCATCATCATTCTTATTCTTCTGATTGCTGTCTTGAAATGAACAGGATCGGTGCGAGACGCACGGGAGAGAAATGGGAGAGAGAGTCTGTCGGATTTGACTGAAGGGGAAACGCAGCAGCGCAGGGGCAGTGATGACAGGCACTCCCGTTTGAAGACTCTGTTCCTCCGCCAGAAAGGCATGGGAGGTATATCTCGGTCGTCACCGATGTTTTTGTTTGTTTTGTTTTTGAGTCTATGGCGCATAGCATGGTTTGGCGTTCAGGAGTATTCTATCAAAGTCGTTCTTCACTCGCAGTCAGAGTTCTAGGATCGCATACACATGTTTGCACCTTTGGTCCCTTGAGAGCCAGCTTCACCCGAGCGACGTCAATTGTGTGCTACTTGGGAAATACAGCAGTCGAGTATTGCTCACAGCGGATCCCAGGCACAAACTTCAGCTTCGTACCTGACTTTGTAGTCTTTCGAAAACTTCTTTCGGGATCATGTACTGCCCGGCCTGTTTGACTTGGTTAACTTGCGGGAAAACAAGTGGAGAAGTGCGTGTTTTATCAGCTGACCTTGTCGCTCCTGACCTCCAACAAACGGGGCTCTTCCCCATCAAACTATCTCGGTCTATTAGTCTAGTTGGTTAGGACGTCGGATTCTGATTCACACCCAGAACCTTCCGTAAGCCCAGGTTCGAATCCTGGATGGACCTTTCCTTTTGCTCTATCATGCAACGATTGCCTCTGCAATAAACACTCTTTTTGAACTTGTCTGTCAGTATAATTTTACTCCTCTAATCTGTAAGTTTGTCTTGTCCTGCAAATTGTTTGTGGTGAGTTGAGCATCTGCAGGAATAGCACAACACAAAACGCAAAGAATACCACTTTTCTCATATTTGACTACTGATTATGCGTTCGCAATCTTGCTTACACCGAAATGAACAACATATGAACAGCGTGGGATGCATGGCCTATTGACACAAGTTTGGTTCGGCTCCAGGCTATCATACCTCAGCGAGAGTTGCTGACTGGTACTTCCAACAAGCCATTCCTGCAAGTCTGGTGATTTGTCACAATCATGTCATGGAGGGGGATCACGCGGCTCATAGCAAACGAACAAAACTTCACCACTACAAATTCACATCGGAGATTGCCAGCTTCCTTGGGATAACGTAACCGCGACTCGCAATGCGCTTGCTTTGTTGTCGGATTGCATGCTACTCAGTCAGTTAGTCAATGCCACCAACTCTGCCAACACGATCTCACCTCGTCTAAGTGATGCGGATGTTGGCGAGCTGATGGGTTGCTTAAAATGGCATCATCCTCCAACGCATGACTTCTATATCATTTTACATAAACATAGAAAAGACTTCATCGTTTTAGAGACTAAGATTTGGAAGATGGCACTCTTCCGCAGCTCCTCCGGCTTAGACGCCATACTCAGCCGTCCCGACGACACCTTGTGGGAGCGGTTGCGCTCGAACCCGCTGACGACGATCGCTAGATACCTGAACAACGCCTTTCCCGTTTCGTTCCCTACCAGAAGGCCCGAGATGAATACTGGCGACGGAGACGGCTCGGTGACGGTGGTCTGCATCTCGGACACGCACAACTCCCAACCACGCCTTCCATCTGGAGACATTCTCATCCACGCGGGCGACCTCACGGCGTCGGGCACGAAGGATGAGTTGCAGCGTGCGCTGAACTGGATCAAAGACAAGCCTCACAGATACAAGATTGTGGTCGCCGGGAACCACGATCTATGTCTCGATGAGAACTTTCCGACCTCTCAGAAAGGAAGGGTCCCCCCAGAGGCCGAGGCCGATCTAGACGAGGACAAGAAAGAGGTCGAAGGAAGAGGAGACGAACCTTTGGACTGGGGCGACATTATTTACCTCAACCACACCTCAGCCACCCTCAGACTCCCCAACCACCACCGTGAGATCCGCATCTACGGCAGCCCCTGTACCCCTCAACACGGCAACTGGGCATTTCAGTACCCGCGCTCCCTCCAGCCGGACCCATGGGCCGACACCGTGCCCCCGGCCACTGACATCCTCGTCACCCACGCGCCGCCAAAGGGTCACATGGACGACCCGCGCGGTAACTGGGGGTGCGAGTTCCTCTTGCGGGAAGTCTGGCGTACGCGGCCGCGGTTACATGTCTTCGGCCATGTCCACTGCGGACACGGGAGGGAGGCGGTTGCATTTGATGCCCTGCAGGAGGCGTATGAGGATGTTGTGCTGCGCGAGGCTGTTGCGAAGGAGAGTAGGGGGTTGAGGCCTTGGGTTGAAGGGTGGATGGCACTGGGGATGTGTTTTGCGGCTTGGGCTAGTGTGTGGTGGAACGGTGGGAGGAGGACAAAGGGAGAGACTGTTCTTGTGAACGCTGCCGTTGTAGGGGGCATCAAGGACCGGTTAGTGAGGGAAGCTATAGTTGTTAGGATATAGATGCAGTGAGGTGTTGATGATGAGGGCTGGCGTTCAGGGAGTCAGGAGACGGTATCGATAACAGAAGACCACCGATATGGGCCCTGAGGTATCGCGGCTGTAGCCAGCCATGGCCAGATCACGGGGGACTGTACACAATAAAACAAGAACTCGTACTTCCGGTTCGCCTAATGGGTTTGATGCCCTGAGTAGCTATCCTCAACTCAAACACCAGGAAAGGGAAGTGTACGCTGTTAGCTATCCAGGCCGGGCCAGGCCGGGTCGGACTCGAAATTCTTCGTTAGTGTTGCTACTTTCTCGTTGCTTATCCAGAGTATTAGCTTAAAGATACGAGGCTCCGAAGCAGGGGGCCAAGGGACCAGCAGAAGCCGAGAGGGAGGGACCGAGCACGAAGGTACCCAAACACCGGAAGATGTCATGTCTGAATATTCACTCGTTGCTGTACGAAACCAACACGGCAATATCACACACTTAGGAAACATCCTGTCATAGATCTGGGGGTATGCATAATTCCTTTCCGACAAGAGACTAGGTATTTGTGATATGGAACAGGCAAAAAGCAATCAGCAACGACTACGCCGACAAAACACCACCCTCTCCGCCGCCGGAAAATGGAAGAAAAAAGAACTTTCCCACCAGGAAATTCCACACAGAACTTCTTTTTTTAAGAGCCATCTTTCCCCCAACTGATTTCTCGCCAACAGCAATAGGAGTTATGGAGACGTAATCGAGAGTAGACTCGAGAGAGGAAAAACAGCAATAACAAGGCAAAGTCGACGGGATAACAACGTGAAACAGTGAGCCCAAGTTAGACAGTACTCGAGCGTGATATCGTACAGGTGGGTTGTAGGAACATGGACAACTTTGGCTGCCTCGATTAGCCTCTGCGAGTCTCGTTTGAAGGGCGGCAGCTTGCTGCCCTTCCTTGCTTCTCTTGGACAGCGGTAAGCGCCTCCTCTGGGCGCGCGCATCACCACCTGTACAGCAGACAAGTGGTCACGTCGCAGCCCGAGCCCATGCAGGAACTTGCCTGCCCTTCAGGTGGGCGTGATCGAGAAGAGGGGAAATCCAGATGCCAAACGAGAACGACTGAGTACCTGTGGCGGATATGGCTTCCCGCCTTACCGAACGACCGAAATGCTTGCCGAACACCCGCGTATGAACAGTCCTAAGATTCCAGAGCCAGAAAGCCAAGCACTAAGACGCCGCCATGCTGCATAATGATGACATAGAAAAGGCATTACTGAGTCTGCGTAGCCGGACTCGTATTAGAGCAAGATCGGATGTCCAGACAATTCCCAGTTCACGCCGGGTTGCCCTTCATCCTTTTTGCCATCCGCGGCGTAGGCGGCTTGCCCTTGTTCTGAACACCATTGACTTGAGGACCGCCTGGAGTCGGGGCCTGGGAGCCGTCCTCCTCCATCTTGACACCGGATGGGCGTCTTCGCTTGTTGGAAGCTGGAGACGTGTTTGCACTAGGTCCGCTGGAGCTGGTGCCTTGCTGGCTCTGCTGCATCTGCATTCCGGGTGCCTGCATATGACCTTGAGCAGGGCTGCCCTGGACATGAGGCGAGCCAGGCAGCTGCATGTGCGGCTGTGCTGGGCTCGCCCCCATAGGGAACTGACCAAAGCTGGGTGTCCTCGGGCCTTGAGGCATGGGCTGGCCATTCATGTTTTGCGGTGCGGCGTTGATCTGGCCGACGTACTGCTCCAGGGCAGCGTACGGGCCGAGGCTAGGGTGGGTGTGGTAAAAGGCGAATAGAGGGTTCATTTGGCCGATCACTTCAGCGATCTGCATGCCATCTTAGCACCAGAGATCCACATGCATGCATGGGGGCGCTATCACGTACCTCGAGGAATTGGAAGACGGCTTCGGTAACACCCATGCCCCTCTTGACTGCCGACTCCGGGAGATCCACCAGTGCTTCTGGCGGAGGATTTTGCGGAGACTTCATGGGACGGGCCTTACCCTTCTTGCTCATCTCCGGAGAAGCCTTGCTGTCTTGGGAGTTAACCTTGTGCCACTCCTTGACCCAGTTGTGTACAGGCTTCGCAGCTTCGATAGCGGCCTTTCGAGAAATATATTCTTCGTGGTTGCTGGTCAAGAACTCAAAGAGCTCGATCTTCTGCTCTGCATCAAAGTGCGCTCTAACAGTACCCGTTGCAACAAGCTATCACAGTATTAGGAAGTCTCTTGCCAATGGAAACAGGGTTAGCTTACGTGGGAACCGCTCTCAAACCAATAGACAAGGCTCGACTTGGTATTCTCGATCCAGTGGCCATCGCCTGGTAGTGGCCTGTCCGTAGTCCCCTTCTCCATAATCAACTGCATATTCTTCACACCACTGTCGAAGTGCGTGTGGAAGTATCGCGGGAGGGCGGGGTATGTGATTTCGTATTGCTTGTCCGCCTGGTCTTCGATGTCCGTAATATGTACGGAGTGGCGGAAAACACCCTTTGTAGAGAAGAATTGGTTGACGAAGCTGTTCCAGTAGGACAAGTCGTCCTTGCCCTTGGATCCCTGTGCGTTTATTAGTGAACTCATTCCGAACACGTGTTTCGAACGCTTAACTTACGGGAAAGCCGCTCAAGTGTTCGCTGAACTGCATGAGCTTGAGCAGGCAGTGTCCCTTCATCCCTTCCCTCCTTTGCTGAGCCAAAGCCATGCTGTTGGCAACGGCAGCCTGAGCTGCGGCCTGCTGCGCGGGGTTCATCTGTTGCGGTCCAGGTTGGGGAGCCATCTGAGGAGGGCCTTGAGGCTGGGCCTGTGCCTGAGGAGGCTGCGGCTGTTGATTCGGAGCAGGCCCCGGAGTCTGGGATGGCGTGGGCTGACCGGCAGATTGAGGGTTGACAGGCTGCGCGGATTGCTGTTGAGGAGTCTGATGAGGCGTCTGCTGGGGCTGGGGCTGAGGCTGTTGCGGCTGGCCCTGCGGCTGGCCCTGCTGTTGTTGCTGCTGCTGCTGCT
This sequence comes from Colletotrichum spaethianum, assembly GCF_022836535.1. Lineage (NCBI taxonomy): Eukaryota > Fungi > Ascomycota > Sordariomycetes > Glomerellales > Glomerellaceae > Colletotrichum > Colletotrichum spaethianum. The sequence continues at coordinate 48,144 of NW_026054820.1, read as the reverse complement.
GCTGCTGCTGCTGTTGAGCCTGTTGCTGCTGCTGTTGCTGCTGTTGAGCTTGCTGCTGAGCCTGCTGTTGTTGTTGCTGAGCTTGCTGCTGAGCCTGCTGTTGCTGTTGTTGCTGCTGCTGCTGCTGTTGCTGCTGTTGCTGTTGCTGTGCCTGCATCGAAGCAGCCATTTGGGCCTGCTGGATTTGCATGTGCTGGGGGTTCATCTGGACCGGCTGACCTTGCTGTTGGCCCTGTTGCATCTGCTGGTTCTGAACTGCTTGCTGTTGGAGAGCAATCTGCTGGGCGAGCATCGCTTGTGCCTGAGGGTTGTGTCCCTGTTACCGCCATGCATCAGTACTGTCACTACGGCGAAAGTAGACATGTCATATTTACCGGTCGCATGCCCTGCCGCATTGCTGCAAGTTGAGCCGCGTTCATGGGGTTCATCTGCATTCCCATCGGCATCCCATTGACGCCGGCCATGTTCGCGTTGAAGGCCTGTTGCGCCATAAGCGCTTGACGTGCCTGTTGCTGCTGCTGGAATAACCGCTGCTGCGCGAGCTGGGCATGCGCCATCGCGGCTGGGTTGTTGACTACGCGTATCCGTTAGTGAAGATACAGAGTAATTGGACCAGCGAAGGTGTCGACATACAGTTACCGAACTGGTTCTGCTGGAACATCGGGTTTTGGGCAGGATTCAGGTGCTGCAGAGCGTGAGCGTTCGGACCACCAGCACCCGGCGGCATGCCGCCCATCAACTGATTTGGATTAACCTGACCACCAGGCCCTGACACCGCCATATGCATCTGGTGAGGCATTCCTCCGCCCGGCGGGCCTTGCTGACCCGGGTTATGAGGCATCCCCTGGGCCATAGGGTGCCCGGGAACACCTGGATGTTGTTGCATGCCGGCAGGATGACCTGCAAACGACGGTCCCATACTCGTCATCATGTCTTCAGCGTGTCGATAATCCACAGTGTGGATATCGACGTCTCTTCCCTCGGCACTATCTCATGCGCCTGCGCCCTAGACGTGTTCGATCTCGATAGTATCGGCAATCGGCCGCGGCGGAATTGTTAGAATGTCGGGGTGATGGCGCGACGCGAGAACGAGGGTCGTGATTTGCGAGACGCGGGTAGTGGTTTCAATCGCGCGTTGGTGGTGCAGCGGTTTCGACTAGCGTTATCGATTGCGATAGTAGTCGTCTTTCTGGCGAAACGGCAGGGTCAACAAGTGAGGAGGGACCGCAAAGGCATAGATGATCGGCGTGACGACAACGTGGATATTTTGGGTAGGGGGAAGTCGGGATGCGATCGCAAACAAAATGAGCTGGAGGAAAGAGTAGGAGCGGGCAGATTGTTGGGTTGGTGCGACTAAAAGGAGCCCAGTGACGGGAGGAAAGTTGGCGTCGGTAAAGGGACGTGGCGAGCGGACGGGGGGGGAGAAAGGGAAGATGCGTTGTTGCGATCTCGAAAAAGGGTGGACACGACGCAAGACCGTGTTTGTGTGTATGTGTATGATGGTCGCACGATAGCGAAAGCGAGCGAACAAAGTGGGATTCCCTCGTAAGGTGGCCGGACGTGCTTCAATCGACGTATGTCGATGACATTCGGAGCGGTTGTTCGAAAGCCCAATTTTTGTTGCACACGTCGTAGCGCGGGCGAAAGAACAAGCCTTTGCGCGCCGCCTTGCTTAGGAAAAAGCGGGAGAGGGAGTTTTGGGGGTGCGAGGTGGGTGAGTGGTTGCGGTGCAGGCTGAGCAGGTAGGTTGGGCTTGAGGAAGGACGTAAAGACGCAAGCAACGGACCTGGGGGACCTGGGGACCTAAGCTCTGGGCTTCTGGGCTCTTTGCAGGCGGGCCGGCGATTTAGCAACACGATGGGCGAGACGAGTCCCGGAACCCCGATGCAACGAAATAAAAATAAAAAGTCGAGCCCAGGGGTGTTTGGGGGAGGATTGGGGAGAGAGAGAGAGAAAAGCCAGGCTCGATGTGGTGTTGCAGAGGAGGTTGCGGACGGTGAGGCGTCAAGTTGCGGCCAAATCCAAACCCTGAGGCCGATCAAGAGACACACACAGGCAAAAGAGAGGTAAGGTACGACAAGGCGGGACAAGGTCGAAAGAGGTCGAGAGCGAGACGGGAGAAAGCAGGGACAGAGAAGCACGAGGTGGGCGGGCGACCATGCCAGAATGTCAGGCTGGAGCGCCGGGGACCACCCTTTGCTTCGACCGGGGTGTGGGGATCATGTCGCTTAGTAGCATACGCCATGTAATTACGGAAGACCAACGCATGGATATGCCGGATTGAGGTGGCGGGAAGCTCCATAAGAAATGCGGGATATTCGCCTAAGCATAACGGAGAGTGGCTGCGATCAGCATTTCTATGCAACAAGCCAAACTTCTTCAGCAATATCCGTCCAGGGGTGAAGCAGTGTCGCAGGATAGCAGTGAAGCAGGAGGCAGGAGTCAGAGACGCCTCGTTTTGCTGCAACTCATCACTCCCTTACCTCCCATCCCGCCCTCCCACTTCACTGGGGACGCGAGACCGTGAGATGATAAATGGGTTTGCAAAAATGGCAACGCTGGAATCGCGTCGACCTGCCCATTCACTTGCTGGGTTTTTCGTCTGCCAATGGCCAGCACATCTTCGCCGAACCTCCCGGGGACGTGTTATCCTTCTATCTTCGTGCCCACGGCCTTCTTCCCCTTTGATCCACGTCTGGTGACATGAACCTTGAGGAGCTGGCCAATGAGATTGAAGCTACTTTTGGGAGGCGGGGATCGGCATCACGGCGAACAACTCCGAGCTTCTGGTCACGTGGCAGCATCCATCCTCTCCGGACCCGATCCAAACGACGGCAATCTCCAGAAACTCCAGTCACGTGCAGAGTGGGCCGTGCGAAGGTGCCAGAAAAAATCTTCCCAACTGTGTCTCCATTTTTTCCCTTCGTGAGCCTCATCTATAAAAACTGTTCCTCTGCACGTCAGGCCCTTTTCTTCACCACTTCTCGGCATCACACTCTGTCTCTCATCGACAGCAGGGCCGCGTCCTCTTCCCAGCTCGTTCGCATCCGCGACGTTCAAAAGCTTTAATCTAAGCTGTGCGGAAAGGACGCCGCGCCCTGCGATCGTGACGAGCAGAGCTGCTATCTACAAAATCGTCGACATACTCACTACTACCAGCTTCCAGCTTCGACACTCCAGGTAGGCCACTTTCCTCACTGTTCTCCCCCCAAATCCGAATGATGACACTCAAGAAACATTGTCTTCTTTTCCCAACCGAATCGACCATGAAGAAATCTAGTCTGTTCGGGTTCCCGTCAAGGCGAACCTGTTACTTGCCAGTATATTCTGTCTGACACATCACCTTCACATCTCATCAGCATCAAGCCATTTGGGAGCACTCGCTGACATGTGAATCAGATATCATGAATAATGACTGACCGTCATCTGCTATCACCGTGTCAACTAACACCTACAGCGACCCGGACGCTGCTACCATCACCAAAGGTTAGTCCACACATGTCTTTTTTGCCTTCCCATTCCCACCTCAACATGATGAAATTTCCACCCGAATTCGCAGTTTCCACTCGAGTCACAGCCTCGAGCCTTTGGCGGGCGCTTCTCCTTCGGGAGAGGGCGTCTTAAGTGACGGATGAGGGCTTAATTCTTCCTTGGATGTCTGATTTTTCCCACTCTTTGCTTGTTTTTACGATCCATTTTGGCGTGGAATCTTGTCTAACAAGCATCCAGGACTCGGAAAAACCAGCAGATAAATCTGCGCTGGCAGACATTGCCGCGTCTTCCTGGAGAATTAGAAATACATTCATTCAAAATGCTACACCTTGATTACCCCCGAGCATGTGACGTGACACCGTGACCGGTCCAAAATATGAATCTTTCATACGATATATGCGCCAACCTTTCGGTTGATCTAGTTCATCAAGTAACGCATTTTGCTTGTTGTACGCGTACGCATCTGACCTTGGAAGAAAAACCCCTCTCATCGGTCACTCTGAGACCAGAGTGACCAAGCCATTTGTTGAAAATATACATCAATTCACCTCAGCAAGTCCAAGCCCCAGGAACATGGCGTCAGATGCAAGCCCACAAACAAATACTTGCTTGAATAGTTTCAATTTGCAGTGTTTCCATCTATACAACAAGGCAAATCATGTCCGTGAGATGCCATCCCCTCTCCCCTCTCGACTCTTGCCAGACGAGTCAAAAACACCCCTTCGCTCTGCTCGTTGGTGTCCTGATAGATGCCTGCCTGCCGCCCATGAAAACGCCGTCACGGAGGCCGTAGCCATTCACCGCGTTACTTTTGCGTCGTCCAAAAAGACATGATACGTGCGAATCCCCCAGAAAAAAAACGCCCCGCCCCCCTTTCCTTTTTGCGCACGAAAGCCACCACCTCGGCATCTCCTCAAACGACGCGCAACCCTTCTCTGATAGATTCGGGAATCTCCCGCCGTCTACCGCCAACGATCCCCCTACGGTTCCTGCCCGTCCGGCCCCTGCCGAGCCAGTTGAGCTTCAGCAGCCGGCACAGTTCCTCCATCCGCCTGTTCCCCTCGTCGCTGCCGTCACCGGAGGTGCCACCGATGCTGGCGAGGATGCTCATACACTGCAGCATGCGCCCGACCATCTCGGTGACCTGCTTAGAGTCCTCGACGTTCTGCTCGCGCGTGAACGGCCGCAGCTGCCCGTCGCTCCCGCCGCTGGCGTAGCTGACGTTGCTGAGGCCGCGGCTGCGCCCGCCACCGCCGCCTCCCGCGCTGCCATCGCCCAGAAGCGTCGTCGCGTTGGAGTTGTAGCTCGCAACGGATGGGTCCAGGCTCATGGCTGTGCCGGGGCGCATCATGCTCATGGTGTCTGCGGGGCTGGAAGAAAGCGCTGGGTCCGGCAGCGGGGAGGCGAGGGCCAGAGAGGCGAACGAGGACGGGAGGAACTCAAGGGATAGTCGAGAGAAGATGGCCTTGAGTGAGTCGTAACGGGGGAGGATGACGATGTCTCGGTATGCCGTGAGGACAATGCGGCGCACGTCGAGGGCGGTGGATGCGGGGCTGACATATGGCGCGCTATCGGAAGACGGTGCCTTGACGCCGCCCCAGAAGTCGCGGGCTTGGTCGGCGTTCATGAGCACACCGCAGCCAGAGAATTCAAGGTCGAGGGGTAGGAAAACGGCTTGCATGTAGGGCAGGATGGAGGTATAGGTGATGAGCCACATCTCGACCAGAGCCGGGATGACTTTGTCCTCTTGCGTACGTCTGAGGGTCATATCCAAGGACGCAAAGCCAGTCGCAAGAAGCTCGCGCAAGTCCTCAAGGATGATGTTAGGCGACCTGCGCTGAATGCAGTATTGTATGTGCAGCGTGACCAATCGGTTGAAATCCTCCACCGGCTGTCGTAAATCCTCGCCCTCAAAGATGACGAGCATTTTCGCCTTCAAATACGGCCATGCATCGTCGAGCGCCATGCTGTTGAGACCGTACTTACCCGCGTCGATTGGTTCGGATAGATATGACGACTGGTGCGTCAAACTCGGTAGACTGCTTGGCCCTGGCCATTCTGAAGGGAGCGAACTTGACTCGACGCTGAGGTTGCTGGTCTCCTTTTCAGTCTTTTTGTCCCGCCGAGCCTTCCCAAACGACGTTGCAGTTGGGGCCGGACTAGGGGGTAAGTTGAAACTGTACAAACTCGAGGGGGCACTGGGGTCTGTGGGTTTCGAGTTGCTCGATGCGGAAGACAGCGGAAGATGGTAGTCATCCTTGAGCTTATGCTTCTGCCGTGATAGAAAATGATGCTTCTTTTCCTTTTCTTTCCCCTCCTTCTCCATAGTGGGTGTTTCGGGCACTGCGCGGATGGTGGCCGCAGACGAATTGTTGAGGTTGTAGATAGATTGACCGCTGGTATCAATCAGACTGCTTGTGCTGAAATTCCCTCGCTGTAACGAAGCAAGCGCGCTGCCGATCTTGCTTGGGCTAGGGAGCGGTTTGTCTTTAGGGTCGCCCTTGGTGCCGATCTTGACCGGGCGTGAGAAGAGCTTGACCTTGGACTTTTCTGGCTTGACCGGCTTCTGCTCCGGGACCAGCTGCGGGGAGGGGTGAACGGGACTGTGTTGCTGCTGCTGTTGTTGTTGATGTTGTTGCGGCGGCGGCAGCGGCGGCGGAGGCTGCTGCTGCTGCGATTGTGGCAAGCCTGGTGAAGTCTGCCCCGATCGCGGGAACGCTGCGTTCGCGGCTGTGGTCGCGGCGGCCGAATGGTTTCCCAGAAGGCCGTTGTGGTATCCTTGATTCCCAAAACCGCTCTCCCGTGGACCGCTTGCCTCGGTCAGGCTTAGCATAGGCGGGCTGAGTGGGCCCTTTCCGCTGCTTCCCCTCCTCACGTTGTCGCCGTCTCCGTTCGGGTTGGGGACAGTCTGCGATCGCTGTCGGGCGTGCTGCAGCTGCTGATGTTGCTGGTTGTTCTGGTGCTGAAAGGCCGCCTGTGCCGCGATGTGACTCGCCGAAAGGGCAGGGCTCGGGTGTCGGTGCTGCTGTTGTTGTGTAGAAGACGAGTTGGCGGACGGGTGTGACATGCCCACGTGGGACAGATTCGACGTGCTCGTCGACGGCAGCGTCGAGTCGAAAAGACCGGGTGTCTGACTGTGTTTCCTCGAGTGCCCTTTTGTCAAGGGACTCGCTGTGCGGGCAGCAGCGGCTGCGCTCACACTCACGCTCAGATCGTTTCCTCCTCCTGAGCCGTGACCTACTGGTCCTCCGGGCGTAGTTCCCGACCGCTGAGCAGTCGGGCGCGAAAAGTTCTGCAGACTTGCGGTGCTCGAGTTGGCCTGGGACGTAAACTGAGCATAGATCGGGGTCCCAGAAGAAGGTTGTGTGGGCGCGCTCGGAGCGTGAGTTCGCGGCTTGACGAAATTGATCGAGATGCTCTCTTCGCTGGACGACGACTCGGCGCGGGCAGGCGGTCGTGGACGTTGCGGCGGCGGTGCGTTGGAAGCTGTAGAGCCCGGCAGAGGGCTAAAGCTGCCCGGCGCCCGCGGCGGGGGTCGTGCTGGTTGCATTGTCGAGGATGTGTTAGGGGTCTGTTACATCTTGGAGCTTCGGACGATTCGAGATCGGGTGAAGAAGGTCTGTCTGTCCGAAGGGTTTGTTCTGTCTGGTTGCGTGGCCGTGTGTGGGAAACGGTCGACGAGTGCAAGGGTAGGTGTTGATGGTTGTTCGTCCGGTTGGGAAGGGGCCGCTCTAAAATGGTGGGATTGTGTTCAAAGGGAAGTTGGGAGAATTGGTGATGTAAGAAGGCCGAGAAAATACGAGGTGAGGGAGGGAATAGGCTGGTTATGGGAGAGTGAAGTGGATTGCGCCTCAAGGGCCGACCGAGTGTTAGTTAGACGAGAGGACAGGATCAGCATCAATGCCCCCCCCCCTCGCAGTCTATGTAAGCATGTTTGCCTACCTTGCACACACCGTCTACACATGTCTTATCTATCGGTCTTCAGCCGCATACCAACCGAAGATAGCACTCCGCGGATGCGGCTTTCCATCGGTTTGGGTTGCGGAGGAAGCCGACGGATGATGTTCGTTTGCGGTCAGCGACCGAGGCCAATTCACCATTCAGCGTCACCCATTCACAGAGAACAACCAGGCTCCTTGTGGCGCCCGCTCTGTCGTAGTACCATGCATGGCCTGAACCTGAACCAAGGAACAGTATCCCGTCCCAGATGCCTGTACTTTTGATGAGTTTCCATCCTCCCCGCCCACCCGTAGTGCACAAGTACCAGCCCCCCGTTCCCACTGACGCGCCGCGGGTTGCGACCCTGGCCTGCGTTGGGCTGGAGCGTGGGCTGGGCTAGTGTAATCAACCCCGCAGTTGTCCCGAAGTCCCATCTTCAGCGGAACATTACTGCGGCCCTCAAGTCAACTGGAATGGAGGGGCGACGGCTTTCTTCCAAGCCAAACCCGACAAGCCACACCCACCCAATTTCCGTCATAATTATTATTTTTTCCCTCTCTTCCAACGACACACAGAACGGCCATACAGAACGGACAGTTTCCTTGTTTTCTAACCCCGCGTCTCTCCATCCGATCTACGAAATCCTGATAGACTACTCCGACCATGACAAACACCAACGGCACCGCGGCCTCGGCCCCGGTCTTCCATTTCTCGGCCACCTACAAGTCTCCCACCAACGAGCCTTTCAGCTTCTCCGAGTCTCTGTCAGCCCCCGCGACCTCCAGCGCCAGCGACAAGGCGATCTACCTCAACGCCCTACGCAAGTCTATCAACGCCGCCCAGGAGGACATAAACAAAGAGCTCACCGCGCGCATGGAAGAGGACAAAGCTAAGGAGGCCACCAGGAACGGCGCTGCCCCCAAGTCCATCGTGGACGAAGCACTTGAGGAGGAGAACTACGGCGAGGAGGCACCTCCCAATGATGACTGAGCGACAATAAGTAACGCCTCCCTTCAGAGCGCCATCGTACATTCTTGCCACCTATATACGGGGGTATTGCTGTATCATGCTGCCGCTCCCTACCCAAGGCTATGCAATTACCAATATGTACGATGAAAAACAACACCGACACCTTCGCACAAAGACACCAGGACCCCCTTGATCACGAAAACCTTCGAGCCCAACTCCCCGCCCGTGAGCTGTGCGGCCTCTGCGACGATGCCTTGTTGAGGCAGGCATAATGGACGACGTTGTTATCTGGCAAAACCGACACCACGCTGCCGCCGAGTCTCTTGTGGCATACGCCGCAGAGGCGTTCCTCCGTAATTACTACCCTTCTGTTGCGGCCACCCTGCCCACCAGGGATACTATCACCAAGAAGCAGCAGGGCTTGTGTAGACACCAACTCCGTGTCTCGCAGCCGAGCCACGATGCGCGACTCGTTTACGACGCTGTTAGCTGACCGAATTCTGCCACGGAAGTATGACTCCAGATCACGGACGGGAAGGTCATCGGGAATCAAAGAAAGTGTCGAAGCTGCTGGTAGACGCGACCCGTGTCTTGAGAGCAGCTCGAGAGCCGGCTCGTGGGCTGGTTTGTGAGGCGGAGGTGGCGTGAGGTACAATGAAAGAAGCGTGTGGTAAATCGACGGGGATGAATCTTCTGGGTCACCCGCTGACGACGGCCGCCGCGACTGATCCGGAGATGAAGGCCTAGAGTCTTTAGACTTGTGTACCTGGTTGCAATACCTACGCAAGTTAGCTCGCATCCAGTTTCTCAAGTGAATCAAACCCACTCTTCTGCTTTGGCGTAATTCTTCATCTTGAACACGTATATCTCCAGAGCCTGCTTGTGCGAGCCCATGCTACTCAGAACAATGGCCTGAGCTTCGTAAAAGGCGGGATCTACCAAAGGTTAGATATCTCAATACCAACTATGGGAGCGAGTGTATAGTACCATCGCGTGGGATGAGACTGAATGCCTTGATGAGGCTGTACTGGCTGCTGGTTTTGAGGAAACGCACGAAGCGGCTCATTTCTGCCTCCCATTCGTCATCCCGCTTCTTGTCTTTCAATTGTTTGATGAAGAGTTCGACCAGACGGTTGTGGAATTCCGGTGTCGATTCGTCGAGCTCGCTGATGATATGTTCCAGGTATTGAACCTCCAGGCTAGCATCAATTCCTCCAAGGAAGCGTGCGACCCGACCACGAGGCAAGGTCTCGGCGTTCTCGGAGTCGGCAATGAAAATCTCCATGGCCAATTTTGGGTCTGCTCTTAGAGCCCATTCAGAGTATTGCAAAATGAGGTCGATTTCGGACGGTGGTAACGCCTGCAGATAGGTCACAGTCCGCTGAGGACCGTGTAGGCCCGGAGCGGCTTCGTCGGGTCCCTGGGCAGTTCCAAAGCGTTTGAGGAGTTCCAGTGCCTGAGAGTGAAGCTTCTTGCCACTAAAGAAGTCTACCAGCTCGTTGTATCGACTGTGAGCGAGTAGCGCTTCGTTGACAACATCTGGATCGCAGAAGTTCGGAAGGCGAAATAGTGGACCAGCCAGGGAGGGGCTGGTCATCATGTAACTTCGGAACAAAGCTGTGTCGACGATCCTCGAAGTCCTTCGGATCTCTCCCTCAAGCTGGCTGCTCGATTCTTCGAAGTGTGATCCCGACATGAAACTTTTCATTGCCTCTTCAGTAGATCCGTTTGTGTCCGATCTCTTCAGCTTGCCAGTACTCGGATCAATGACCCGTTGCAAGCGTGTTCTTGTTCCAACAAGGTAGCCAGCTAAAGACCTGACAGCGTCCCGGAGGTCGTCCCCTTCAAGAGGTTGATTATCATCAGGCTTCTTTCGAGTACTGCCGGTCTCCTCGACATCTACCGTGTCCTTCTTAGACATTATCGAGACGGCGTCTGATTGCGGTGCCTTTCGGTGTCCCATGAACAGCTTGGCAAAGCCAACGCCCCCTTTCGCGGGTGACGTAGGGGTTGCTGATGTATCCTCTTTGACAGACTTCTCGCCGTTTGCCTTCTCCTGAGACTCGTCTTCCTGTTCCTTCTCGTCACTGCTTGATTCATCTGGTTGCGCACCGTGCGCCCAGCCAGACATCTCTCCAGCGATGGAAGGCGGGAAAAGTTTCAAGACTCGCTCAGGCGGCGCATGAACGTCATCTTCGTTGAAAAGGTCCATGGAATCGTAGTACTTCTTTTGCTTGAAAAGAGATTCGGCCTTCAACATCTTGACTTCCCGAAGAGTCTCTTTCTTGTTCTGAAGCAGAGCGTCCTCTAGCATGTTCAAAATGCTGACGGCCTCATCGTATTTGCCCTTTTCCACCAGTTCGTCGATTTGCGAGTCATAATCGGTAGCACCCATCTTCCACACACATCGGTCACTAGATATATGAAATCCCTTGCCCGCATGGGCAAGACTGACGTTAGGGGGCGGAAAATGTAGTTGCGCCGCGCCCGGGAGCGAAATGGTCTGCAGCAGATGCAGAGTCTCCGGGTTCCTCACTTCAAGGGAGCCCTTGGATGGAGGTTGTAATGCCAGGATATAAGGGTAAGAATATCCGATCTGTTCAGGAGCCGATTGCCATGGGATTTGTCGTTTTTCAACCGGTTTGCCTTCGTCGGTGATGAACATAGAGTTGATGTCCTTGGCAAGTAGTAGCTCCCCTTCAGCCAACTTTGCAGCAAGCGGCTTGGGCATGTATCCTCCAAGACCCATATACCCCATGCCCGCACTGCTGACAGCTCCAAACCGACTGACTTGTCCGCCCGATGCAGCAGAGCCGGGACTATTGATGTCTTCGACCTCGTGGGTAACCACATCGACCATCACGTATCCAGCGTTCATTCCACAGACAATCTTTGTCGCACTGGCCCATGTCACGGTCCGTATCGATTCCGGCAGCATGACTTCTCCCACGTCGGCGCCCAGCTCGCTTTCGTGCCAGCTCCATAGTAGCAGCCGGCGACGGACTGCCACCGCCAAGCGGCTAATGATCTCTGGTATTCCGGTGGCTACATCCTTGACAATATTTGATGTTACAGCGAAGCATGTTGCATTCTTGGTTCGCGATAGGGTCTCGAGAAGCTCGTAGGTCCCGAGGTCATGTAACGATACGTAGTAGTTCGACAGCGAGACAAGCGTGTTGGCCTCTTTAATGACGGCGAGCTGTTCGATTGCTCTGTTCGAGAACTTGTCAACTTCGCGTAGCAGATCTGTGGGTTTCTTGGACTGTTGGGCGGCTCGGGTTCATCGGTTGCTTCCGGTGGACTCGTTGCGGCCGGCTGAGAGCCGTTGGCCTTGGTCGGTGATGGAGGCGGTAGCTCGTTTACTCGGTAGATACGAAGGACACCATTATTGAGGCCGACGAACACGCGATCGCCTGGGGGAACTCGTTAGCTGGAGCAGTTTCTGTGGAAGGTTAGTAGTTTTTGATACGCACCATGCGCGAGGATTGTCTCGATCTTGGACTTTACCCCCGGCTTTAGCTCAATGATGGGCCGAGCTGTAAATGCTGAAAGCATGGCGACTGCCAGCCCGCAAGGCGAATATATTATACGTTCAGTAAACCCTCATCTGGAGGGGAATTCGTAAGGAGTGCGCCGAGTCGTCACAGCAGTCAGTGTGCGATCATGACGGCGCGTGGGAGAGGTTGTTGAGCTTTAAGCGTCGGTTCGGGTATGGCTGGGCGAAGGTGCGCCGCCTTAGCGGTACGTCAGGACGAAGTACCCACAAGGGAGCCGATGACCTCTTCCTCATCCAAATGGGTACTAGCGCCTCTGCCACCCTTCCGCTTGAAGCAGCCCGTCTCCACCTCCTTCAACCTGGTCTACTAACAGGAGTTGATTGGCCGGCGAAGTCCCGGGATTAACATTACATTGACTTCACATGCATTGCGGCAGCTTACTTTCGACTTCAACACATGTTGCAATGGCTCTGCCTGATCCTGCCAATTCGTTCATAGTTTGGAATAGGCCATAGAGAGTGTGTATGACCTTTTGAGTAAACGCTTCACTGTACCATTCTAATGCTTACTCCAATCTACATATTGAACAATCAAGAACGAAGTAAAGAAAAGACCCAGTGTCCTATATGAACAGGTCCGTCTATGCTATTAATCCAAAACAGTATCTCCGTGAGCTTGCGCTTCTTCCATAATGCAACAAAGTCAATAAAAAGCATGATAAATTCAAGGCATGAAACGGGATCCGTGCGCGTACTATCGTGAACGAGAGCTTGTGGCAGACATCTCTCAGTCTAGCCCAGCCACTCTCATGAGACCATAACCCAGAGTTACCACAACAATTAGAGTGAGGATACTGCTGGGCACACCTCGGCTGATAAAGTGCTTCACATTGAGATATCTCTGACCCGTCGAGTCCTCCTTCATGATAGCAGCTACAAAGATGTTAGTTGATGGCTCGTATCAGTTCGGGGGACGACTTACTCATGTTCGGGAAACCACTTGTTGGTAGCCCCATGGCGGCACTGCACATAAGGACTCCGCCCATGACCAGCAGGTTGGGATGAGGTTCGTCCATGTTGTAACCGACGTCATACACCAACGGCAGGATGATAAGAGCTGCAACAGTGTGGCTGATAAACGTAGCGATGACAAGGATGAGCGCCGAGAAGACGACAAGGACGACGTAAAGGCTCATTCCCTCAACTTCCTTAGTAACCATGCCAGCAACGGTATGCAGAAGACCCGATGACTTGACAGCTTTGCCCAGAGACAAACCTCCGGCAGCAAGGATGATGATGGTCCATGGGAAGTTGTTGAAGTCTTCTTTGGTCAGGATACCGATACCGAAGAAGAGAACGATGGGAATGATGGCGATGACGCCCATGTCGCCGAAGATGGACTCCATTTGATGGCTTGCGCACCACAGTCCGATCGTGACCAGCGTCACAATGGAAACAAACCATTGGATGCCGGTGAACTTTTCCTTGACAGGGCGGATCGGGGAGATGGTAGTTCCCTTGCTCGGTTGGAAAGTAATCAACAATAACACCCAGATGATGAGCAAAGAAATGATGCCAACTGGAATGACAATGAAAAACCACTGGATCCAAGTAGGCGCCGGCGTCATGATACCGATAGCGACGACGTTCTGCGGCGAAGCAATGGGTGAGAGCATACCGCCAATATTGGAGGCAAGTGCAATGCCCATGATGACAGCCTTGGACATGTTGGACTCAGAAGGCAGAGTTCGCAGCATCGGCTAGAGTCTTGTGTTAATTTGAGGCACAGTCGGGGTTCATCAGACGGATACTGACCTCGATAATGGAAAAGCAAAGCACTGGCGCAGCGACGTTACTGATCAACATACTGGCGAAAGCAGCGACAAGCATGTTGGCAATGAGGACAGTGCGTGGAGTGGTGCCTGCTTTGCTGAGAACGAAGGTTGCAAGACGCTTGTCGATCTTGCATTTTGACAGAGCAGCCGCAAGCGTAAAGCCGCCTAGCAGGAGCATGATGACGGGCGTCCACATGGCTGAGAAGATGTAGGCTGTGGTAGCCTTTGCGTCAAGTCTCTTGTGAGGCTTGTCGTCGGAGCGAACAACAGTCAAAACAACACATAGGAAGGGTATCATGAGTGACGTAACGAACAGCGGGATAGCCTGTACATAAGTTAGCAACTTGTTTTACCAGTATGCATGGAAACTGACCTCAGTAGCCCAAAGGATGCTGACAAACACTAGCAAAGCCAAGCAGTTCTGTTGCTCGGGTTTTTCCATGATGGGCAGGAAAATGAGCAGGAGGAAGGCGGTAACAGCGAGCAGAAGGGTAAGCAGAGGCGTACTGGCGACCCATGTTGGCACGATGAGACGGCCAATCGGGGTGACGACCTCCTTGGTTATTGGGGCAAGTTCATCATCACCCTGAAGTCTCCTCGAGCCGGTCGCTCCATCTCTGCCCAGAAGCGTTCTTCCTAAGCTGGCAGCCTCTGCGCGACGCTCCATTCCGATCATGTCTCGCCAGACAGTATTGCGCTCCCAAACGACATGCTCCCGGAGGTGAGACCTGAGATCGCGCTTGGCAAGTGCTTCGTCGCCATTCGTGACAACCTGGGCGTAAGCCTTTTCCATCTTGGAAATGTTCTCCTCGATCGTCTTGATATTTTCCTCACTGAATGGGTACGCTGAGTCGACGTTGGCGCTCATATACTTGACTCGCAGCTCCTTGTCCAAAATCTTGTCGAATTTCTTCAAAACCTTTCTGAAACCTGTCCTGTTCAGCTGCACGTATGACTTGAGCTCGCACAGCGAAACGTAAAGGCTGATGATCCGCTTCTTGAGCATGATGCCTGAGGAGTACAGGAAAGACTGATCCGGCATCTCGTCCTGCGTGGTGCTGTAGCGCCGCAGTGATCTTGCCAACGTCAACTCGGTCGATGCCGTCATGTCTGTTGTCGACTGCCCAAGATTCGGTACCGTTTTACGTCTGCCGCCGCCAAAACTGGAGCGACTTTTCGTCAGTCCTGTTGTTTCGTCATCGTCCTCGTCATCGTCGCTGTCTTCAGCGTTGCCGTCGACGGACACCGAAGTCCGTCTGCCGTTAGACCCCGACAGTCCCGGGCGGGATGCGCTGCCAAATGACCGTCTAGGCCCGCCATCAATCTCGTCGTCCTCGGAAGAATGGTTACCAACGTCACCCAGCAGCTGATTGACCTCGTCGAGAAGCTCGCGCTCCTTGGAAACATAGAAGGAGCAGATCTTCTCCAACTCGACGCCAAGCGCACGGCTGAAAACTTCTTCGGGATCTTCGTTTCGGATAAGGGGTCTCGATTCGGCATCACCTGAGGAGGTTTGGTGGATAGTCTTCTCGAGCTGGTAAATCCTAATAGCGCAGCATTAGCTATCGAGATGCCCACAGCACCACCTAGGCGCATTGCTGACTCACAGCTTCTTGAGATTGCTGTAGGCGATATAATGACTGCTCCAGTCTGGAACAGCATTGAACTGAATGCTGTGTGAGAACTTCATGTCGTCCTGCTCATCAAGCCACCGTTTTTTCCAAAGTCTTTTCTGTTGTAGTTGGGCCTCTCGATCCTCGGTTGACTTCCGTGCAGTGATGTGGTTGTAGTCCGCAAGCTCGTAGCTCTCAGTCTGAGCAACAGTGGAGTTGCTATTGTTGGTGGAGCCCCCTCCCCGTTCCCCTAAGGCTGCCGACGGCTGATCGAGGTCAATTAGGACTGGTGGGCTTGCAGCGTCTCCTTGGTGGGTAGAGGAGGGATTGCGGAGATCTCTTAGGGGCGTTATGGTGGCGGAAGGTCGCGTGCGACTTCTTATCGGCGAGTATCGTGATGTGCTTCAAAGGCTCGAAATGCTATTCAAGCTACCGCGATAGCATCCCGCGGTTTCTTGGTGGCTGCAACACGTGGGGAAAGCGTTGGTCGTCCTGTTTCCCAGCTTGTTGAACGAACCGCGTGACGAAGTAATTGGTTTCATTTGGGATTAGCGTAATCCAGCTCCGCGGTGCCACGTCCAATGCGATTAGTGTCGATACCATTGGCCATCCGCCGCTCGGATGGAGCAGGAAAAAATCTCCACAACCACCGCAGTGAATTACGTAAGACAGTGACACAACCAGATTTGATAGACGCATAAGCCCGACTATTCGATACAGCTAGTTAATAGTGAAACCATTTTGCTTAAAGCCATATAGCCATCAGGACCCGAAATGTTCGCCTTCTTTACTTTGTTGTCTCGAACCACCTTCAATATGTATTGACGTTGTTGTGACCCATAATCATTTTTAACTTATTCCTGATGTACATCCTTTGATACTATATGAAATCGATTTCTTCCGTCCCTTTTATCCTCCTATAGTACATAGTCAAATGTCTGCTCCCAACCTAGGGATGTATCATGTATGATTCCACACGACAGCGTCTCTCTGCCTTTCGGTATCCAAAGTTCACACGGGTTTATAGTAAAAACACCGACTCTTGGTTTAAAAAACCATAGCTTACGACAAATCACGAAGTCTCGCCCGGAACTCCTCGCATCTGTACTGCAACCAAAGCACAAACGGCACGGTCAAGAGAGCTGCAGCAGTTATGAGCCATTTTGCGCTGTTGTTGCTGGTGAGGGTTTCGAAAGCATGCTCCAAAAGCGGAAAAAATGCCCCAGAATGGTATCTGAGAATAGCAAGCGAAGCACTTGATGCCACAGCATGCTGCGGTGAGAGATCAGTGATATACACAGCTGATGCCATCTGCAGTAACACTCATGTTAGCCTGTGGCATTTATCACGGCAACCCTGGCTTTTAATTCCCAACGCTCATCTTTGAATAACGCACACGTCATCATAAGACAGGATCCGAGTGATGACTCACTGTTATGGCGAATAGTCCACTGCCGATCAGGAAGTTTCCAACCAGCGGCAACAGGTAGGACATTTCGGGCCGGGCCGCC
The DNA here is from genome assembly GCF_022836535.1 of Colletotrichum spaethianum. Lineage (NCBI taxonomy): Eukaryota > Fungi > Ascomycota > Sordariomycetes > Glomerellales > Glomerellaceae > Colletotrichum > Colletotrichum spaethianum. Next base: position 31,289 of record NW_026054820.1, on the reverse strand, counting down.
ATGTTGTAGATGATCAAACCGACCACAACAAGGATGGCCGCTCCATTGAGCAATGGGAGACGATGCTCGGGCAAACTTTCTCCATTCCGTGCCAGCCTCTTCACAATCACGTCGGTGAAGAAGCCAAAGATGATTAGACCGGTGAACATACCCACACCCATCCCCGCGAAGGCCAACCCAGCCTCTGCCGTGGTGAAAGAGTACACCGTTTTATATGTCATCGGAACGTCAATGTACAGCCATACCTGGAGGCCGTAGAAGAACGAAGTTACCATGATAGCCGGAAGGATGCTTAGTTCAAAGGGCGAATCGCAGCCTTGTAGAGCATGCTTCTCAAGGGCTGCTTCGAAGCGATGATCTTTTCGGCGCTGATCTGACCGTCAGCGTCAACCATTCCACCCATCTCACCCCTTGCGGCATGCTTTCGCCGAAGGACAGGCAGATATGTCTCGCACATGAACTGGTAGGTCAAAAGGACACTGATCAACCCCTACGTTGTCTCGTTAGCATGCGGCCTATAATAGGCGAAAGCCGACCTGCGCATAGGACTAAAGAGCGGTAAAACCCGCATGCCTGATTTGCGGCCTCTCGAGGCTACCATCATGTCTAACGCAAACCATGCGCAAGACAGACGGTATTGGCAAGAAGGAGAATCTTACCATGAAAACCAGGAATCCGAAGCAACCTCTCCATCCCCAGGCCTGTGCAACAATACTTCCTAAAGCCGACCCTACTGCAGGGCTGCAGACGCTGCCAAACGCCATAACCGACATGGCCCGGGCACGCTTCTCCTTAGCCATAATATCTGTTGCCGTCCCAACACCTTGAGTTCTCGGGCTCGCCCCAGCGCATCCAGCTAGGAAACGGAAGAAGACCAGCCACTCGGCTGACGGAGCGACCATACAGGCCAAGTTGCATAGCGTCAGAAGCACATTGCAAGTCTGATACACCGGGTTCTTGCCGAAAGTGTCGCTCAACGGAGCAAGCAGCAGTGGTCCAGCAGAAAACCCGAGAACGTAGGCCGAGACAGTCAGATCCGCCAGTGTGGGGTTGTCTTCGATCTTGAAATCCCCAATCACTTGATCCAGGGCGGGCGTGTAGACAGCAGATGCCAATGGCCTGTGAACAGAAGGAAAACCTGTTAGCGTCAAGGTCGGCGGCAACGGTGCGACGCCCAGAGGCGTCACTACACATGAAAGCCAATGAAAGCCATGCGGTAGTACTCACGTGACGCAGGTTATGAAGGCCACTACAAACACATGCATCCATTTCTTCCTGGACGGCCACAGTATTGGATCGAAGGGTTCGAGCCGGTCCAATTGGGATGTCTCCGGCATAAGATGGGGATCTGCAGTTGCTGCTACGTCGTCGCTCTCCGGCTCCAGGAAGCAGGCAACTTCTTCTGGGTTTTTATCGTCCGATGAGCGCCAATTCGAACTCTCGCCAGGTTCTTTCTCCAGAAGCCGCGGGTTTTGTTGAACATTGCTCTCGTTGTCGTGAATTTTGTGACTTGAGGGTTCGGATGTGACTCGCGTGCGTTCGTTTCGCGAGAGCTTGCTGACCTTTGCCTTTGAACAAAATGTGATGGGTGGGCAGGAAGTCTTATGACAACATAAGTTCGGACAAATCTTGTATGTGAAGACTCGGCGGTGACAATCTGTTAGCATTCTATGTCTGCAGGCTGCCTCGCTGTTCTTTCATCGAGTCAAACTGAGGAGAAAGAAGGAGCACCAGGGAGCCCCCAGATTGCCATCTTGCTGGAGGAAATGCGGCCTGTTCGGACCTTATGGGAGTCCCCGGCCTTGAGAAGCGTATCAGTTTTGGCTCTCAGCGTTACATAGGTAATGCGCAGAAACGTTAATCTCGAGCTTGGAAAGTGGTCTTAGTTTTGCCAATGCACCATCGCGTAAAGTCGGTGAAGACTGCTTTCTCTTGGTTTTACATATTGAAGACCAATATGGACATCAATATGAAGACCATGCCCTCGACATAGTATCAACGAAGCTGCATTCTGCAACCTTCGGTCGCCAGGGCCTTATGCATTGATGCTCTATACAGAGTTACGATACGCCCGCATACCTGCTTCAGGAATTAGGTGTACGGTTGCCCTTTTATAATAGCAGACTTGGGGTCAGAGGAGAGCAAACCTTAACGAAAAATAAAGAAATGCACTCAAACGCCGTTTTAGTTGATTAAGATTGAATACGAGAAGAATCCCCGCTGCTGTGGTACGAGGAATGGCTCATGTACGTCTCACAGCCAAGCAGGCCATAGACTCTTTTTGTAAGACGTCGTGACAATTCCGGGATAGTTGCCGGCGACAGCAAGCTCCTCACCTACACCGAGCTAGGATATCCACCTCGGCCATAGTACTTTTGAGGATCTGGCCCGGCCTTCCCTCGGGCTCCCGCGATGATGAAGGATCCAGAGAGAGCCTCAGACCCCTTGGAGCCGGTTGTAGACCTTGGAAAAAACTGCGCGACGAATAACGGTGACGAGGTGATTGTTACACTGAACCAAGACGAGAAGGAATATCGTAGCTACTTCGACGGGACCACTACGCTGATCACAGGGGGTGAAGCGATTCTTATTCCTACTCCAAGCAAGGACCCAAGAGGTGTGTCAGGACTTCATCCACCGAGACTAAAGAATGGTGATTATATGTTTTCCGAGATGTGCGAGTAGGAAGGCTCACAGTTGCTGTAGACCCTCTCAACCTTCCCGGATGGCACAAGAAAATCATAGTAGGCATCATCGTGTTGTGTAAGTCTTCGACCGTCAAAATATCTGGACCTACACCAGAGAACTTGGCTTACGTGCGGACCACACAGACGCGGTATCCGGTCTATGTCTCCTAACCGCTCTGACCGTGCTGATCGTCTTCATTATGCCTGAGTATGAGCGTGAAGGAATCACACCCGATCAGATTTCGAGTCTTTTTACGTTTCCCGTCCTGCTCTTCGGCATTGGTAACTTGATCTCAATGCCAGTCGCCGTAGCTATCGGTCGACGTCCTGTTATGTTGGTGTCTACAGTGCCTCGCTTCATGTCTGCTGTTCTCTGCGCAACGAACCGCAACTACTACTGGCATCTGGGCGGCTGCATAACTGCGGCATTCTCTGCAGCTCGGTGTCAGTCCTTGGGTCTACTCATCATTCAGCTAAAGGCCTCCGCATGCGCTGGCTTTGTGACGAGATTTTCCTAACTCTGTATGCGTCAGGATATCTATTTCCTCCACCAACGCGCCCGCGTCTTCCAAATCTATGGGTCTGCAGAGGTCCTCCTCAACCTCTAGTTTGGTCATCGCATCCTCATACATGGCTGACACGCTCGGGTGGAGGTCCTGGTATTGGATGTTCGCCGGGTTTTCGGGCGTAGCCATGATTCTCACGCTTCTCTCTATTCCTGAGACGGCGTATGACCGACGCATTGAGGCGTTTATGGAAAACACCCCGAGTGATCCGAGTAACATACTGGCAGCTCAGAATGATGTTCCGGCATCCACCAACATAAGCCGATCCCCTGGGCCGAAGTACACAACAATATATGAAGGTCCAGTTGTCAATCCGGAACGTTACGAAGAGCGAACTTTCACCTCTAACATGCGGATTTTTGTTCAGAAACCGGCATGGTCTCGATGCAGGTTCTGCCTGAAGCAGATCGGACAGGCTTTCCTCTTCCCTCACGTTCTCTGGATAGGTGTCAACAACGGCCTGTTCCAAGGCATCGACACCTCCATTTAAATGACATACGCGGAAGTGTTAGTGAAGCCGCCGTACAAATGGTCCAATACATCGGTTTCTCTCATTCAGCTCGGCCAAGTTCTTACCGCGCTCCTCTGCGTGCCGCTCGTCGGCTGGCTTAGCGACTACATCATCCGTTGCTCAGCCCGACGCAACCAAGGCATCCACGAGCTGAACAACGATTCATCGCATGGATTCGGCCTCTGGTGATGGCGCTAATTCTGACAACTTTGTACGGATACGTTCTCAAGTATCCAGAGAAGTTTCACTGGATGGCCATCGCCTCTGTTGTAGATGGGTATCTAATCGTGATCCTCGCCGCCAGCACGGTTGGAAACACTTACCTGATCGACAGCCATCCGAGCTTTGTGGGCGCCATTCTCGTTGTGATTCCTGTCACGCGTGGACTCATGGCCTTCGGTATCAGCAAGCACACCACTCAATATCTTGCCAACATCGGACCTGTCAATACCTTCGGCATATCTGCGGCTGTCAGTGCAGCGTTCAACTTTCTGGGTATTATCTTGTACTTCATCGGAAAGAGATTCCGGAGATTATGTATTCGTTTGACACATTGAGTCGACAACTTCCATCTACTTGGAGCAGGGAAAAGGTTATTCTTCGCGAGACTTTCGAGAGAGATTAGAAGTTAAAGCCTGATTTAGGAGTGCCATAAATGGTTATGGTCGCACACTATCTAGGCATCGGAGCAATAGTGGTTTCAATTCAGAGTTCTAGCCAGCAAATATCAAACTTGATTTCTCTAGTTATGGTTTGTATCTATACCGCTTTTCTTTAATTCTTCCAGCACTTCGTTAGAAGATTAGTTACGGAGCCTGATAAATGACCAGTCAGCCATTGAGTCGTTCATTTTCTGACAGCTCACTGGTTGAAGGACTCACACAAAAAGCATCAAGTTCTAACCGGTATTTGTAGGAGCTTGAAACTCTTCACATCTCTGACTATCTAGAAACGTGTTTTGAGTGGCGCGAAAAGGGGCCGAGTGCCGCTTGACCGCTTAGTCAGTCTTGTTATGGGGTGTGGTGGGGAGTTTTGGTCTTTGAACTGCGAATAGGACGATATAAACGAGCCGCCGGGCCAGGGGCCCATAGTGCCCGACTTTACGAACATGTTTCCAGTTTCAATGATGCGCGTGGAATGTGTTCAGAATTAAAGCCGGTCGTCGGCTGGACTAGGAGGGACACTCGGTTTGTGTATTAAGATAGGATGTAGGTGAAGCTCAAGACCCGCTCCTAGGCTGGTGACTTCGCTACAGTAGTAGGAGTCCTGTAGGCTCAGTAGCAAGTGTGTGAAAGCAAAGCTCAAAGTTTCTGATAGCACGTGCGTTAAACCGGACGTCCGTCAAGTAACAATATTCTCAGTCATCCTCATCTGATTCTCGTACTTCGTTCTTGCCCTCGATATATATTCTATCTCAGCCACCAACTATTAGTCTGCCCGCCTTGGAGAGGTAGTAGTATCTGGCGAGGCCGGAGTGGGAGAGATCGGGTTGTTAATCTGGGCCGTGACAACAGGAGTGGAGGGAGGGCCGGCGTGGCCCTGGACGACATTTCGACCATCAACGTCGACGATGGCGATCAGCTTGAGGCCGTTAGGGCATGTAGTCCACTCCAACATTCCAGCAAGGCTTTCCTCCGCGAGATCGTCTAGACAAGTCTCCCTGACCACATTTGAGACTACGGGCTGGCCATCGATGCTACCAGCACCGCTGGTACCGAGGACGGGAACGTTGACATAGCCGTGACCACCGCAGACCATCCAAATTTGCTGGGCAGGAAACGTGGCAGACTGAATCGTGACAGAATTCGGGCTGTATGAGTGAAGATAATTTGCTCCGCCTGAGTAGGTCAGAGCCAGGGGGTACTCGGGGTACACCATTGTCTGAGGATGTTGCGGGACGACCATGGGATAACCGACGTTGAAGTTCAAGAGCTGCGGCGGCCGATAAATGGGCAGCGTGACCATAGTGTGTGAGTTGCTGGTTCCTGGGATGGAGACAACTCGGCCTTGCTGCGTCCAATAAAGGACGATCTGCGCCTCAGCAATGGGGTCAGCGCGGCCAAGACGTATCATAGAATCGCGGACGAGCTTGAGGATATCGGCCTTCGTTCCGGTTGGGGAGAGGCGTAGGTGAAAACTCCGGACCCAGGGTGGCAGGCCGTTGCGAGAGTGGGAGTAGATATGGGTCTCAAGGACGATCGTGGCGTCAGCCATTATTGCGTCAGCCATCGTTGCGGTATATTTATTGCCTATGTTGGTCAACATTTCCATTGTTTGAGGGTAAAGAAAGTAAGGATAACTAGTAGTACTTGAACATCCATCATAAACAAGGGCAATAATGTGGCACGCTTACCTTTGGTGTGCTTTTGTTGTTGTTATATGGTAGTGACAAGAAGTTTCTTGGAAACACAGGAGAGAAAGAGGTACTAAAAGAGCATCCAACCCTTGCGGTTATCAAAATGCGAATACAGAGGTTAGTCTTACGGGTGGGTGAATCATCTCTTTGCCCGGAGGTAAATTCTTACCTCAAGCGGCGGCAGAGCTCTTCCCCCTTTATTCAGGTAGTTCGTAGCGTTTTTAGTTATCATTATGAAAGACCAAGTGAATCTGTGTACTTCTTCGTGGAAGCCGTGACTTGTATTGCTCTAGTGGGGCCCCCTTGAGAGATATACATGCTTGTCTCCTATACTGCTTGAGGCCCTGAGCTTTGACTCAATGGTGACTGGAGGTTGCTGAATGAATTCGCGGTTTGCGCCTTTGCTGGGAGAATGTATTTCTTGGGTGTGCCTTGTAGGTTACACACTCGACATGCGTACAAATACCTTTAGATGTTTTATGTCACGGAAAGAAGCAAGCTAAGGAACATGATGAGGTAGTGAGTCCAAGTTTGCAAAGGACAAAGTTGCGATTCAAGAGTGGCACGAAGAAAAGTGACTGCGTGAATAGAAACCAACCGAGTGTCTTCATGTGCAAAGTAGTTACACCCTCTTCAACATGACAGTGATGAACTACATTATCACCTCCAACAATTGAACAGGCACTAGCCTTGGAATCAACCATCTCCTTGAAAAATTATCCATTGAGCTCCTCCAAAATGACCTCAGATGCCTTTTGACTAATCATAAACGTAGCAACGACAGGAAACACGCCAGGAATCCTTGGGAAAGCACTCGCATCCACGACTCGAAGTCCATTAACCCCTCGTACGCGGAACTTGGAGTCCAACACAGCGTTTTTGTCACCATCTCCTCCAATAGCACACGTACTAGTTGGATGATGTCCAAACGTCTGGGCCTCGATCCAGTCCTCATCGATGTTGGGAGCAGAGCACGCCCCGTCGGCCTGGACCTTTGGACACGGGGGCTCACGTGGGGTGATAGGTCCCGAGGGCCCGGCGACCTTGGCGTAGACGCGGCGGACCCAGGCGATGGTGTCCTTCATGGCGCCCATGTCGGTATCCCTTCCCTGTTTAAAGAGGTTGAAGTTGATCTCGGGCACGTCCTGTGGGTCTGCAGACAGCAACTTCACCGTGCCAGCGCGATTCTGCGGGTGCTGCTTAACCATCGACACGCCGTATATTCCAGCGGGATCGGTTGGCAGGGCGTAGTTGGACTGATTGCTGGGCCAGAAGCCACGGAAGGCATAAGGGCCCTGCATCAAGAACATGTCGCGCTCGTTGTAGGGGGCGCGTTGGGTCTTGTACATGACGCAGCCGCTTGAGCCGAAGCCGCCAGTTTGCGAGCGAAGCGTGCCGACGATTGGCATCTCCTGGTTATCTTGCATGTTAGTGCCGACGCCGGGGGAGTCGACGAGGACGGTGATATTGAATCTATGCAGCTCGTAGGCCGGGCCAATGCCGCTAAGCTTCAGGAGCTGAGGTGAGTTGAAACAGCCTCCTGAGAGAATGACCTCGCGGCGGGCGGTGGCAGTGCGTCTCTCGCCCTTTGGGCCGTTTGCGTTGTAACGCGCGTCGGCTTTGTAAAGGGACTTGCCAACGAGGTACTCAACACCCGTAGCGCGTGGCTTGCTACCAGATGTGTTGAAGGTTATCCTGGTGACGAGAGAGTTCTGCGATAATGTGAGAGGGAACTGGTGAGTGTTGATGGTCTCGGTGATGTAGTCCCTAGAACTATAACGCTGACCATTAGCGCGGGTGTGTCGAGCGAGACCGTAGATACCAGCTGAGGTGTCTCGATTTGGGCTAAGTTCGTTGGAATCGCGACTGATGAGCTGAGGGAGTTGGTTGGGATTTTGACCGAGATCGTTAGCCATGGCCGTAAGAACGCCGGCTACGGGGCCGGTGACGCTGGTGGCTATGTCCATGTTGGTCTGAAACCAGCCGTTGAAGCCATGGCCGGGAGTACCTGATGATAGGTAGTTGTTTTTCTCGATTGTCTCAAAGACCTTGCGCATGTTGCTGGCTCTTCTCACATGTCAGCCTCGGCCTTTGTCTGTTTTGTTGATACTTACGTCCATGTAGTATCATTGGTCAGCTCCACGATGTAGTTCCAGTCGCTATCAGTCGGCAGGAGGGTAGCCATGGCGTTGATCATGGAAGAGCCTCCAACGGTGGCACCACGGGGGTAGTAAATACCAAGTAATTTTGCATCCGAGGGAACGTTCTGGTTCCCAACCCAGTAAGAGCCATCGCGGGCCCTCCAAGTGACAAAGTTGTTCTTCTTGTTTCTCTCATCATCCTCGTAGTGTTTGACAAAGAAATCCCAGGTGATGGATGGTGGATATTGACTCCCGCCGCTGGCTACGCTACTATCTCCCGCCTCAAGTATGAGGACCGAATAGCCAGCTTTTGCGAGATTGACGGCGACTGGTCCACCGCCAGGACCACTGCCGATGACGATGTAGTCATACTCATCAGAAGCAGCTGGAGAAGGTGCGCTGGCAACAAGACTTGAAAGTAAGAGAACGAAAAGAATCAGTTGGTAGCTAATCTGCCTGGCCTGCAAACCCATTCTGCCAATTTTGTGCGGGTTGTTTAATGTTTCAGCTGAACTTGCTCATCAAAATCCAGGGAGCGTTTCTTCTCCTACTCCTCGATCATGGATTCTTATAGTAATTGTAGCCACTTGCCTCCAGCATAACGCCTCTTCACTTTAAAGTGGAAGAAGCAGCATTTGGTCCAATACCCAGGCAAAATGAGAAAGTAGGGACGACCAGTATTGTGGGCAGAGGCAGTCTTGAGTTTCCATAGTAAGGTAGTAGGCCTCTTTTATCCCGGCAAATATCTGCATTCTTCCGTATGGACTCTGGCGATGGTATTCGGCTGTCAGATTCAAGAACGCGGGGAACCGTAACATCGCGTTGTATGGCACTGCACGGAAACGTCAACAAACTGTTATGGCTGCCTTTTTGAGGAAGGATGATTAATGAATCGGTCCTAAATAGGCTGGTTTAAATTCGTATGTGATGTCGCTCAGTGGGATTCAGTTTATGATCTCTTATGCCAGCTGATCCTCAGCGACACATTTGTTGCCTTGCGACTGGTTTCTTCGGCTTTCTTCCAAATGAAATAGTAAGAACAATTATCCGAATCCATCACGGCAGTTGAAAAAGAGAGCAGAATACGGATATCCAAATCTCAACTAAAGGGCTGCTGCTGTCCGGCATCGTCTATGTCGCGAAAAAGGATATGAGAAAGGAAGATGAAGTACAACCCCACACAGCTCTCACCGTGACTTCGCGGCTCATAGGCGTCTGCATCATACTTCGGAGATACTGACAGCTTTGTCAATCTAATAGTTAGCAGATAGTGTGAGCAACGTAGCAGAATTTGGCGTATGTTGTTTAAAATGAATTTCAACCCTCAGGAAACCCACAGACAATAATAGTATGCGAGCAACAAGAAGTTGAACAAAGTTCGCCATTCCAAAGCCTCTAATAATCAGATGATTGTGTCCGAAGCAAGCTGGCAGAGCGAGAAGAACACACAACAGAACCATTTGGAGGTGGGCACGGGGATGATGGAGGGAAGTAGGTTGGAAGAGCATAGATATGGCTATATCTCAAGACCCAGAACGCACTTGGTCGTGTTGCGAAGGGATGGGTGAACGAATATTGCAGTGGCTAATTACAGGGGGTTCCATTTTCCCCCGCTAAGTGAACGCGGTGCGATTGTGTTAGTTTGATGACTAATCAGTAGCCTACAAATCTTAGTCAGCGCCCCTTTCTTACCTCGAGATTGTTGACATAGCAACGCGTGGCATAAACACCAAAAATACTATCACAACCATTGCATCCCATCGTCACCAGCCCCTCACATGCAAATTGCGGACCGTTTGCTTTTGATCACATACAGCCATCACCTAACCTAAGCCCAAGTCGAGGTCACACCGCCGAATACGAATTGCCTACAATGTCTTCGGCATTCCGAGAATCGTCGCTGTCTGCCAGCCTCAATCGCCAGTCCTTGATGGCGACTCCGTCTGTTGCAGAGACGCTGCCGAATGCGAACTTTGGTTTCGAAGAGCTTCGCGACCGCATGTCCAAGTTTACTTCCAAATTCGATACATTCATCGAGCATGGCCGAAAGCGCGTTCTGGAGGAGAGGAACCAGTTTCGCATGAACATTGCAGAACTGCAAGGTATGTAAAGCGTGACCACTCAACAATACAGACCAGAACGCTGATGTACCGCAGAGGATCAGCGCATGAAGAAGAAAGACATCGAGATCCTGCAACTCAAGACCAGCACACATCAACAGACGGTCGCCAAAGAGAAGGCCGAAACGCGCGAAATGCAAGCAGCCATTGCACAGCTATCCGAAGAACGCGACAAGCACCTAGCGACAAGAGACGCTCTCAAGAAACAAATCGAAGAGACCCAGCGAGAGATTGATGCCCGGCTGGCGGCACAACGGGCGCACACGAAGCAGCTCGAAGCGCAGTCGCGATTCAACGTACCAGAACTCGAGTTCTGGCAGCAGAACCTGGGGCTGCGGATCGAAGGCGCGGGCCAGGACGACCGTCTCAAGTTCGTTTACACATATGTCGACGACCAGGACTGGGAGAGAGAAGCGTGGTTTGAGCTTAACACGTCGAGCCGAGACTACGATATCCGGCACTGCCGACCCAAGCTGGAGCGCGAGCGCGTGGAGCGGGTGCTCGACCAGCTCAACGAGACGAGAGAGCTGGCGGTACTGCTCAAGGGCATGCGGGAGCTGTTCGTTGAGGCGATGAAGAACTGAGTGTCTCTGGCGGGGCAGTTTCTTGGCTCTGTACAATGACGATGTTGACGATACCGATGATAGTTTTCTTTTCAATGGATACCCAGATTTGCGCGCATGCTGGCTTGGGGATTAGGGCCGACTCGGACGAGCCGCGCGTGTCTTGATGTCGCCTCTTGCGAGTCTAGAACAATAGTTATTTTTCGTAATCTTTCAAAACTTCTTTGTTCAGTCGCAATCGACATGTGAAGGTATCTCGGCCTGTGAAGGTATCTCGGCCTGTGGTGGCGCATGCAAGAGTACAGGGTCCCATACTCGTGATTAATCAGGCCACCCAAATGGGTTGCACAAACAGCAGGATAACAATTGGCTACCATTCCCTACACATGTTGGATAAGGTCTGCACCATACTCCCGTCCTTCCTTGGCGACAGCCTCTCAGGCAGGGCGGTGTCCTCGTGTTAGATGAGTGGCAACCTTTTCGTATTCCAACAAGCCTGTGCATACTACCTGGCCTTCTTTGAGCATTGACATCCTGGGAGTTGTGCAGGCTAGGTTGGCCAATACCACGGTGGAAATGGTCGACGACGGCCAGAACTTCCCCTTCGGACGCTACAAACTCTATTCCAAAACCAGCCTTTTAAAGTTTCTCCCTCGTCTTCCTCCTCCGTAACCACGGACACACCTTTGTCGTTCATAGTTGGATTTCCAGCCAAAACGAAACCTCAAAGGAATCTCGATGCTGCATCCGGCGACCAATGCTTCTGGGCTGCAACAAACATCGAGTCCAACGACAGACCCCTGTCCACAGCAAAATGCCCGAGGCTAGCACAAATCTACACAGTCTACCGAGCCACTCATGACTCGGGATCTTGGCCTTCCGAACCCGCCCGGCAGTCTCTGAATGATTCATATCCCCTCTCATTCGCCTGTTTCCGACCTTCCAAGCCAACCCGATCCCCGAAAAATCATACCATTCCCCTCTCCGTACCACCAATTTTCTTTACACACATTTTTGCCTGCCCAGTGCTCCGCTGCGCGCTGCACCGGTCCCAGCACCTGAGTCTGCCGCACCCCTGTTCCAGCTCCAGCAGAACAAGAAGCAAACATCCGACAGGATCCGGAGGAGAACCCCCCCTCCCCCCGGAGGAAACAAGGGGGCCGCAAAATAAAGAAAAACACGGCAAGGGGCTGCTCCCGTCGTCATCCATTCCAATTGATCCACATTACGGACACAGGTCGGATCGTAGCAGGCCTATGCCTCTCGGCCGCTGCCGCTCGATCACGGGCAGCACCCGGCTTTCTGACCGAGCGGAGCTTGACCTGACTTGGATCAGGCGAATCCGGAGGCAACACGGAACCTGATCCTCCATCTGCCGTACTCCCTCTTCACGCCCTTCCGATTTCTCATGGCCTCCGATGCCATCAGCCATCCCAGTCCCGCCGGCTCCGCGGCTTCATCGGTGACCCCCGGCCTGAGTTACAACAACAAGCGTAGTGCTGCCGATCAACCTAGTCCAGCAGGCCCCGGCAATGCCGACTCACACACTTCCGCCGGCGCCGGTGCCTCGCCTGCTTCTCAGCCATCCGGTGATATGAACAAGAAACGTCGCACCGGCCCTGGATCCAGGGGCGTTGCCAACCTGACGCCCGAGCAGCTGGCCAAGAAGCGCGCCAATGGTGAGCATAACTGCCCTTGTTTGCCCAGCACGCCTTGCTGCATCATGTCTTTGCTCCACGCTTGTACTTGATATCATCCACAAACCTTCCGTCAAGGTCAACCGTTCCGTACGCTGTCCACTTTATCCTCGTACATCTCCACAACATGGACTGCTTCTTTGCACCCAATGACGACACACCACGGCTAACCGATGTGCCAATGCCCGTGATCAGACAGGGAAGCTCAGCGAGCCATCCGGGAGCGCACCAAGAACCAGATCGAGACCCTTGAACGCCGCATCCAGGAGTTGACCTCGCAGCAGCCCTACCAAGACCTACAGGCCGTCCAGAGAGCCAAAGAGGCCGTCGAGGCTGAGAATGCCGACTTGAAACGCCGCTTAGCGGCTTTCATCTCTTCCATCCAACCGCTGATTTCTGCTCCTCCGCCAACTCAACGTGAGTCGTCACAGCTCGGCAGTGTGCATGCTCGGCACCGTCCTAACCGATCCACAGCTCCGGTAGAACCTCCCCCCATCTTCCCTTCCCCTAGTGGGAGCTACTCGCATGTCCATCAGCAAAACGGGCCCATCTCCGCGAATAACACGTCGACGCCAAACAGCGCGGCCTCGCCAATCTCTATCGACCCCACCGCCGGCTGGCAGACAACACCAGGAAGCGGTGCCCCGGACCTGTCTTCCCCAAATCATATGTATGCTGCGAGCAAGATGCTGAACCAGCAGCGGCAAGACCTCCGTCATGGTCTCGACCTTGGCCCGGAGAAGTTGGGGTTAGATTTCCTTCTTGATCACAATGCTCGCGTTGGCAAGATACAGAGCGGCATCAACGGCGCCCAGGACTCGCCAAATTACCATCATGTTCCCATGAAGCATGATTGGACCGGCGTTGGCCCGGTCCAACACAGTCGAAGTCCGTCCATCAGCGGACCAACCGTCCTCACCCCACGCTCACAGATGGACTGCCCTCAGCAGACGTCTTCCATCCCCCCGAGCAGAGAGCCTTGGCAAGTTGTTCGGCAGAAGTCAAGAATTGCGGACCGACATGTCCACTGGACAGCCTTCTCCTCGACTTCCTCCACGAGCGCCGGCAACGAGCAGCCGACGGCCTCTCCACGCACGAAATCATCGGCCCGCGCTACCCGTCGGTTCTCTCACTCCTCAACCCCGCCAACAGCAAGTTCTCGCACCCGCTCTCCAAGGTCTTCACCGACATCCTTGCCACCTTCCCGGATCTCTCGGCCCTGCCCCAGCGTGTCGCGGTCCTATACATCATGTTCCTCATCATGCGCTGGCAGATCTCACCAACGCAGGAGAACTATGACCGACTCCCCGAGTGGGCGCGCCCTCGGCCCCCGCAGCTGTTCACGGAGCACCCCGCCTGGATCGACCATGTGCCTTTCCCGGCTATGCGCGAGAAGCTCTGCCGGGACTACAACCCACGCGAGTACCTGTTTGATAACTTCTTCGTGCCGTTCACGACAACGTTGAGTCTAAACTGGCCGTACGAGGAGACGGACACTCTGCTACAGGTGCCGGATTCGGACGAGGTACTGATCAACCCTGTGTTCGAGCGACATCTGCGGAGGCTGGAAAATTGGACGCTCGGGCAGGCTTTCAATCACACGTTTCCCAAGCTTGCGGGAACGTACAACCTGAAGGTGTAGTCACCGCGAACGAGCATTCGAAGGCACTCAAGGTTATTTCACGAGGTAATCGGCGTTTTCCCACGTACTGGAAGAGTATGGACCCCTTACTTAATACCAATACACATATACATATACATGCTTATAGGGACCGACCAGCGGAAAGCGATTGGTCGTTGGCGTTGGGGGTTGGGCTGGATGGAGGCTCAGTGTAATTAGTACGGCGTACTTTCTTGGCCCTTGGGTAAGCATTACCAGACGGAGAGGCCCAGACTTGTCGAGAATGGTTCGGCGGTACAGGAGGGGCCCAGAACGTCTGGCGGCGCGTGTTTACAACACAAAACAGAAACCAGAAACGCGGCGACTGATGTGCGGTGTCGGTCGTTTGCGCTTCCAGGAGAAGGGATGGTCTATTGCTAGCTTTCAGCGTCTATTATAATCTATCCAAACATCATGTCAACTGGTTGAGGTGAGGCGTTGGTTTCGGATTGATCCTGTGACGAACGTGGCCTTCGGCCACCGAGAACATTGACAAGACGAAGCAACAGGTATCCAGACGAGACGACGACACCATGACGGCTGTATCCGCTATTCTCATCGGACTGACGCCACCAAGACCTTGGACTCCCCCAACTTGGCCATTGTTATTGCAATACCAGACTCCAGCGCCAGGAGCGGCCTGAAGCTTTTGCCCTTTTGGTAACAATGTGGGCAGGCATTTCTAAGACCTACTTGTCTGTAAAGATCAACGGAGAGGGATGAGGGAGCGAGTATCGATGAACAGGGAGAGCAGCCAATGTAAACATAAGCTTCAGTGAAGAATGGAGGACGGAAAAGTCAAAAGTCAAAGGCGAGCGAACAGACCTATCACAACTGGAGGAGGGCCAAACCTGTGAGAGCTTCCCGAGAAATATCTGAGGTAAACTTCAGTTGGCAGGATTTCAACGACAGCTCGATCGGACCTGCCTGAGTCGCCTGCCAACCGCCGAGCACCCGCCCCGGAGTGTATTCGAGACTGGGGCCCAGGGAGCACGCCGACGAACAGACCTCTTGTCAGGCGAAGGGGGTGTGTCAAGATGCGAAGCCAAAATCAAAGTCGAGACAAAGATCAATGCCAAGGGCCTCAAAGGTGCTTCATGAGTTTATTCTTGCTTGTTTACCTCTCAACCTGCAGCCATAGAGCAGGGAGTCATCTTTCTCGCCCCCCCTCCATCACCTAGCACTCGTCGTCGGCGCCTAGTGCCCCGATCGAAAACATCTTCAGGTTCGGCCCTACGCCCGCGAATAGGCTCGCATGCCTCCGCCCCGGCATCGTCTGGAACTGCAAACTCCGCACCGGCGTCCTAGCCGCGATGGCGTCGACCGCGGGACACCCCAGCCTCCGGCCCGAGAGCAGCGAGTACATGCCCACGCGCCCGTCGTCGTGCGCCGCGGCGACCACGCCCGCGTCGACGTCGACGTCCCAGCCAATGTGCATGTGCGGCCCGTTCCGGTACGCCGGAAACTCCACCACCGGCCTCGTGCCGTTCGGCCTCCGCTTCCGGTAGCGGATGTCGAACAGCGCCATGCGCGACCGCGGCCCCGCGGCGAGGAACTGGTGCGGGTTTACAGCCCTCAGGCGCGCCACGGGCCCGACGGGTATGTTATCCCACTCGGACCACTTGACGCGCATGTCAATCATCCGGACGTCGCCGTTGCGGCCGCCGGCGAGGAGGACGTTGGGGTTGGAGGGGAGGAAGGACTGGTCAAAGAAGTCGCCCTCGGCGGGACCCGGCCGCGGGCGGGCCGGGCCCAGCCAGTGGATGCGTTCGTCCGAGGTGAGCTTGAGGAGGCCGTAGGAGGTGCCGATGACGCAGGTGAGGGAGGATGACGAGGGCGGCGCCGGAGTTGTTTGGTTTACGACGCCTTCGCGGCGGCCTGTGTTGAAGGAGATGTGGCGGAGGTGGTTCGCTGGTGGGGGTGTTAGAATAGGGGGTGAGGGGAAGGTGAGAACGAGGGGACGTTACCTCTATCGAGCAGCCAGAGAGGACGATCGTCGTTCGAGGCGGACTTGGGCGGGGAGAACAGGTAAATGTCGCACGTGTTGCTAGGTTCGCGGGAGGTCACGATGATGCGGTGTGAGTGGGGGTGGTAGTTGATGGATGAGATCTGGGGGCAACCGATCATCTCATGCCGGTGCGACAGGCGGCGCTCCGGGCGGCTCGAGGCATCGGTGCTGAACGATATCCTGGTATTGTGAGCAGATGCTTAGCCGCGTGAAAGTCCCATAGTGCTCACCTCTCGTTCTCATCAGTGGGGATGTATGATCCTATCAACGTCTCCTCATCCAAGGCTGCCAAGGTCAGCATACTCGCAGGCTCCATCTAGGGAGCCTCAACTCACTGGCATATGCAACACCAAGCCCCGTCTTGACATCATCCCCGCCAACATAGAAGCACGGGATATTCGGGAAACTCTGCCGCGCGAAGCTGGGCACGAAAGGCACCTCGCCCTTGTCGACGAGCCCCTTCGCCCACGCCACGGCAGGGACGTCCTCGGCAGCCACGCCCGCATGGGCGCGCATCCGCCGCTGGCGCCGGAGGCCGAGCTCGACATCGAGAACGCCGCCGAGGAGCGGATCCCGCAGCACGGCGGAGCGGACAATGTGGCGCTTCAGACGCTCCCGGCGCGCGGCGACGGCCTCGGCCTCGCGGTGCTGGGTCTTGCGGCGCTTGACGCTGTCCGCGGACCAGGCGGCGCCCTGGGGCGCCGAGGTGGTCTTTTCGATTTTGAAGTACTTGCCCTTTTCCTCATCTAGACATGTCTCGCGTTAGCCGGTGTGCATGAAGCAATAGCTACATGGTGAGTAGTCATCGCGAGTGAAGACCGGGACAGGGTTCAGGGGGGCGTGTGTATAGTACCGTAGTAATACCCAGGGATCTGCATCCGCTGTTGGGGTGCCATGGCGCTCGGGGTTCAGTCCGGCGTGATGGCGCCGACGCCTCGGGTCCGAAGGAGTCCAGATCAGAAGTGCTGTGCCCGGAGTGCAGAAGGGTGGTTGTTCGACCCCTTCGGCTACGCGGCTGGAACCTGAAGGTATGAGAGGCTGAAGATGGGTTACCCCAAACGGGAATAGAAGAGAACGAAAAATCTACACTAGCTTGCTTTCTCAGGACGAGATCCAAACAGGGTTGGCACAGTTTGTTCGATTAATCAAGGATACTGTGAGCGGGCTTCTGCTTGCATGCTTGCATGATAGTGCGGAGGGCCGGGCGTGTGGGTGTAAGTGTCACTTTGCATGAATGTTGGGAGGTCGACATGCCCGGGGTGGAAACGTGCATGAAAACACCAGCAAGATGTCGTCGTGGTGATGGCAAAGGAGGATTGGGGTTGGTGGTTTCGGCGTGTGCGGGAGGGCCGGCAGGACAAGATGGCGTCGGTGGCGCCGAGGGTGCAGTTCTCTGTTGTATGTACGGCAAAGGATGGGCGCGACGGGGACGAGAAAGCGACGGAAAAAAAAAAGGATGGATGGTAGGTTGTGGAAGTGTGGAGGCGCCGTGGCCGAAGGAGGAAGAAATAAAGTGGGTCACAATGCGGTGAAGTGGCGGGTCGGTGCCGGAGCCGGCATAGGCACATCCTCCCGCCGAGGTCGAGTGGGTGAAGTACCAATTCCTTCACGCCCAACAACTACCAAGACAACTGCGATGCGCTTTCTACTGCTCTTAGTGCCATTACCCCATCCACTGCCCCTCGGAGATGATAGTATCTGCCTTCCGCTGGTGGAGTAGAAGGAGGTGAGAGAGCATTGTTGGTCAGGGTGTAACGAACCCCTCCCCGAAATGCCGCGTGCGGGGAGGAAGCTGCGTTTCTACTACACACCATCTCACCCATACCACTCGCCCACGCGGCTCTCAGAAGACAGCAAAGGTTTACAGCGAGGCGAGAGGCTAGAATGGTCCAAGGCGCACAAGGCGACCAGGTGAGAGGCAGCGCGTCGGGCTGGTCTGGGGGGAACCCTCGCTGGAATTGTCGGCGGCGCCAGCACGAACGAATTCGAGCCGGCGTTCGCTTTCTTAGTGTCGACCTACCGCCTTCCGACCTCAGCGACTCATCCGCCCAATCGCGATTTACCGCAACTGTAACGGCCGGGCTGATGACTTGGCAGTCCTCGTGC
Organism: Colletotrichum spaethianum; assembly: GCF_022836535.1. Classification (NCBI taxonomy): domain Eukaryota; kingdom Fungi; phylum Ascomycota; class Sordariomycetes; order Glomerellales; family Glomerellaceae; genus Colletotrichum; species Colletotrichum spaethianum. The sequence goes on along the minus strand of NW_026054820.1, from coordinate 12,874 downwards.
ACTAAGAAAAAGCTTGGCCTCCTCTTCGACCGTTCCGAGTCCACGCCGGTCCCAAGCTAGGCGGCTCCGAGGAGGGGGTGGGGGTTGTCGGTTGTCTGCCATCTGGCGGCTGGCTTATTAGTCGGCTGTCTGGCTTCTGACATCGTCTGACAACGGCTCCGACGCAGACTGCACCGGTCTGAGACGCCTCCAAGAAGAAGGCACTACGGCCGAACGGCTGGGTTTTCTCGAACCCCTAGGGATTCTCATCGGCCGTGCAGCCAGTGCCGTAGGGAGAGTTCTAGAGACATGGGAGCTGAACTCTGAATCGTGGGGATCTCGGTAGCGTAGCCGGGTAGCAGTGCAACAACCCTCTTACCCAATTGACTGGACCTTGGGGGCGGTTCACCGAGACTTTGCGAGGTCAAGACGTCCGGCTCGGTCCAAAATGTCGTAGAATGCTCCCTCCAAAAGTTGCGACCCCAGGCCCCGACACCAATTTGTCTCCTCAGAATAAGCAATTGCGAGACATTAAGACAAAGCCCCAAAGGGCTACGCAGCTGGGGTCCGGAGAACCACCTCAGAAGCCGTCCCACTTCGACGCCGTTCGAACTCTCAAACCTGCTGGACGTTTACCACCTCACTCGCCCCTCACTGTCTCTCTCCACTCTCAACCCCCTCCTCCAACGCATCTCCACTTGGATCCGGCTCTCTCTCCTCCCACCCCAAAAAAACTACCCCTCCACCCCTCACCCGTTTCCAGGTAGCTAGCTAGAGAGCTCTACTCCCCTTTTTCCAAAACATCACCGTTGCAACTACACAACAGCCTCGAGGCCAATTGCACAACCAAAGAACGCTCCAAGTCCCACCGACGCCACCCGCCGATACCCCTCCAAGTAACCGCGACAATGGTCTACACAATCACTGTCCACCTCCACGCAAACGACCACCCGGACTCGGTCGACCGCCTCAAGGCCAAGCTCATCGAGGCCTCGCGCGTCTACTCCCAGGACCGCGAGACCGTCAGCTGGTTCGTCATGCAGGACGTCCACGACCCCCGGTCATTCACCATTGTCGAGCGCTTCGAGACCGAGTTTGTAAGTCGCGCCAGCATAACATCATTTCATCACCCATACAGCCCACCGGCCACTCACACGTTGATACATGGTGCCTCGCTTGCTAAACGATGACTTCTACAGAGCCAAAAGTACCACCTCGAGAACCCTTACTGGAAGACGTTCGACCCTTACGTTGTGCCTCTGCTCGACCGTCCCATGGACCTTAGAAGACACGAAGAGTTGGATACCTCCAAGGACGTAGTTGTTCCTCAGTAGTAAAATCAAGTGACTCTAAATGGATACAGTATTCAAGTAAACCGGACCAAGTGATGGTTGCTTGATGAAAGGCAATGGGCTGAATCCTGACTGATCCAACCTAATTATGTGCACTACTTGCCGTCCATTAATGCGTCTACGAAAACGACACCTAACATCTACACTGGAACAAAATATTTCCTTCCATTGGAATGTTTGTACACACAAGTTCAACGTCTCAAACAATGAGCAGGCATTTTAATAATTTTACGAATTTGTATTAGGTCTATAGCAAGCACTAGGGTATTCTCTCCCTCTCCCAACTCGATCACAGTAATTACCGATGAAAATATCATCGTACAATTTTAAACATAAACAAAGATGAATGTCGTGGGCGCAAGTCGTCATCTCCTCCGGTCTCATTAGGGGCCAGAGTCAATCAGGCCCAGGAAGAGGGTCCTGCGGAGTCGACGGAGCGTAGCCATGGCGCATGTCGCGTCATAACCAGACCCGACTCTGCCAAGAGATCCCTCTTTACTGCGACTTCTCGTGCTGGGTGGAGACACGCTGCAGGGAAACGACTGAAGAAACGGTTAGCCTCTATTCTGTAGACACATTCTGTGTGGGGTAATGGGGGTATATAAACTTACCAAAGTCCTCAAGCGAGCGCTGCTTTTGGCTGCCCTTGGGCGATTTGCCGTGCATGAGGTTGTCAAAGCCAGCACTGTCCTGGAGAAGGTAGTAGACACCGGCGCAGACGCAGAAGACACCGAAGGAGAAGATCCAGATACGGACAACGGCAACAATGGAGGTGTTGCTGTGCTCGAACCAACCCCAAATGGTGAAGCAGGTGGCGAGGATGTCGACGACGAAGATGGCACCGGCCAACTGCCACGAAGGGATGGAAGACCAGAAGGGTCCGTTGGCACGGGTGATGAAGATGAGCCAGTTCTCAGTGAGGGAGATCTGGAGGAAGACAACCTCGTCGAGGTTACCGAAGTTCTGGACGATACCGCCGTTGGGGCCGTGGGCGTACATGGTGGTGACAGTGATCCAGGTACCGACAGCGAGGACGATACCGAGGAGGACGGACATACCCCAAAGCTTGGGCAGGTTCCACTTGACAGGGCTCTTGGAGAAGGGGGCGTTGTCGTAGGCAATAGCCAGGGTGGCGATATCGGCGAAAATGGCAATGAAGACGACAAGCTCAATGTTCAGAGAACGGTTGAGGATGGCAATCCACAAACCAAGGAAGATCTCCAAGTGGATGGACAGAGCGATACGGTAGACGACGTAGGCGTACATGCGGTGGAAAATCTGGCGGGAAGTCTTCAGGGCGTCAATGATGGCACCAAGACCGGGGGCAAGGAAGACAATGTCGGCAGCGGAGCGAGCGGCGTCGGAGGCACCCTCAACGGCGATACCAGTGTCAGCCTTCTTCAGGGAGGGGGCATCGTTGACACCGTCACCAGTCATGGCAACGAGGTAGCCACGCTGCTGAAGAATCTCAACGACGTTGTACTTGTGCTGGGGAAAGACCTCGGCGAAACCATCAGCAGCCTCAACGAAGTCGTAGACCTCAGAGCCGGGCATGTCACCACCACCACCGAGACCGAGACGCTCAGCGTTGTAAATGTTGGTGCCGAGACCGAGCTGGCGGGAAGTCTCACGAGCGATACCGACGGCATCACCAGTCAACATCTTGATGGACAGACCGAGAGACTTGGCCTCGTTGACGGTGCGGGCGGTGTCGTGACGGGGGGGGTCAGAGCAGGGCATGATTCCGAGAATCTCCCAGGCACCGTCGTCACCACGCTTGCGGGCAACACCGAGAGAGCGGAAACCACGGGTGGCGAACTCAGCAACCTTGTTCTTGTAGGCCTGGTCAATCTCGTCGGGGATGGGGTGGTCCTGCTCGACGGTCTTGAGGACGAAGAGAGGGGCACCCTTGACACAGGTGATGCGCTCACCGGCGGGGGACTGGACGAGGGCAGTGACCTTCTTGGAGACAGGGTCGAAGGGGAAGAACTCGATGACCTGGTACTTGGAGAGGACAGACTTGGCGCGGGGGTAGTAGCGCAGAGACTTCAAGAAAGCCTTGTCGATGGCATCCATACCCTTCTTCTTGCGGGAAGCAGCCAAGCAGGCAGTAAGCATGAGGTCCTCGGGGTCGACACCGGCGACGGTGTAGGGCTCAGCCAGGGAGAGCTTGTTCTTGGTCAAGGTACCAGTCTTGTCGGAGCATAGAATCTCGACACCAGCAAGGGACTCAATAGCGGAAAGCTTCTGGACAATGGCCTTCTTCTTGGCAAGGTAGGCAGCACCGACAGCCATGGTGGTGGTGACGACGGCGGGAAGACCGACGGGAACACCAATAATGGTAATGGCAAGGGTGAAGCGGAGAATGTCGACAATGCCGTTGGAGCGGTAGAAGGAGGAAACCCAGACGATGAGTAGGGTGAAAATGACGAGGACCAAGAGAATGGTACCAATGCCGTTCAGGACCTCGGTGAAGTGACCAGAGCCGGCGGAGGCAGCGTTGACGAGAGCGGCAGCGCGACCGACGAAGGTGTTGTCACCAGTGGCGGTAACGATAACGAAAGCCTCACCACGCTTGACGGCGGAAGAGGCGTAGCAGTTGTCGTTGCGGTGCTTGTCGACGGCCAGAGACTCACCAGTGATGGCGGACTGGTCGACCTGGAGGAAAGCATCCTCGGTGACGATGCGGCCATCGGCAGGGATAATGGTACCCTCCTCAACCTGGAGGATATCACCGGGGACAACTTCGGGGGCCTCAATCTCCTTCAGAGTGCCGTCACGGAGGACGACAGCCTTGAGGGCGAGAGTCTTCTTGAGTTCGGCAACAATCTAGAGTGGGGCGCAGTCAGCAATGCGAACTTTGGGAACCCTTGACAACGCATGCCAGCAATGTGGGGCGGTGTTGACTTACAGATCCGGCCTGGAATTCCTGAACAAAACCAACGGCAGCGTTAAGCAGCAGAAGACCGCAAATAACACCAAAATCGACCCAGTCCTCAAGACCAGCGGCAAGGACGGCGGCAGCCTCCATGACGAACTGGATGGGACCAACGAAGAACATGAAGAACTTAAGGATGAGGTTCTCCTTCTGCTCAGCCATCTCGTTGCGACCCCACTTGCGGCGGCGGTTGATAACCTCCTGCTCAGTGAGACCAAGACGGGTGTCAGTCTGGAGCTGCTCCTCAGGGACGACGCGGCCCATGCCGGGAGTACCATCCTCTATGAAAGCTGTTAGCAGGACAATTCCACAGCGGCAAGTGCGACGGCTCGAGCTGAGACTCGGCAGCGAGTGCTACGCAAGCTCTCCCCTCGACCGAGTCAGATAGTAGCAACGTACCCTCTTCCTCCTCGTCAACGTGACCATCCTGGGACTCGAGGTCCTCGATCAGAGCGTCAATATCCTCATCATCCTCCTCGTCGACCTCGGCCTTGGGGTTGGCGGCAGGGGCGTCGACGGCGTGCTCCTTCTCGTCCAGCTTGTGGCTCTCAATGGGCGTGCTGATAGCAGGGGCCGCAGTGGCGTGGGAGTCGGCCATTGCGGTGGGTGTGAGACAGACGAGCTCTGCTCAAGCTTATTATGCGCGAAGAGGTGGGAGTTGTCGCGGATAGGGATTGGTGTAGTAGACAAAATCCGAGGTGTACGGCGAGGCGCTGCTTGTGCTTCTTCTTAGGACGGGCCTAGGAATACTGGATTGCTGAGGTCGCAGGATAACGCGTAGGGAAAGGTGATGAGGGGGAGAGTGGAGAGGTGAGAGAGGGAGGTTTGAGCACCACACGAATTGTGAAGGGCAATCTATATAGGCAGCCTTCGTGGGTGATGGAGAAAGAGAAAGGGAAAAGGAACTCCGGTCGAGGCGGGAGGAAGCTTCGCTACTTAAGAGGAACGAGCCGTAGTAGGAGTGGCCGAGAGAGTGAGTGAGAGACACGAGCAACTAGCAGCCAAGAAGAGGCGACCGCTGGGACGTGGGACGTGGGCGGGAGGAGGGCGTGTGTGCAGGCGGCAGACGCAATGGAGAAAGCTGCCGGTGCAGGCAAGCAAGCAAGCGTGGGCGTGGGCATGGGCGTGGGATGTGAACGCGGGTGTGGGTGTGGGCGTGGAGCATGGGAGCGAGCTATCCGGCGCGACTGACTGTAAGTCCCAGTCCCAGTCCCAGTCCTGGTCCCCCAGTACGTGTGAGTGTGAGTGACCATCGTCCGCACCTGCCTTGCCTTGCCTTGCGACCCAGAGAGAAAGGAAAGCCAATCCCAATCGGGATCCCCACCTACGTACCCGCAAGCGACCGGTATTAGTCCCGCCGACAGCGAAACAGCGAGAGAGATGCGAAGAAAGAGCGGCGCGACGGCGGCAGCGGTCGGCAGCGGTACGGCAAGACGGAGAAGTGGGAAGAGATGGGCAGGCAAGGCAAGTGCGAGACCCAGTGCAATGAGTAACTCGCCGTCTCCAGTGTTTCCTGTCCCAAGCAGGCAGGACGACGTGAGGTCCTCACGTCAATGTGAGCGAGGTGAGGTAAGGACCTGTGTAGTAAGGCAAGGGAACGGACGAATGGCAAGGAAGGTGAGGTAAGGTCTGGGTCAAGGTTCAAGGTAGCTAGGTACCTGTTGGCGAGGTCGCGGAGAAAGCAACAATAGCTGGAGAAGCTACAAGCATTGTTGATCGGTCCATGGTACCTTGTAACCCAGCCAGCAAGCAACAACAACAGTCAGGTACCAGGCCCAGACCGGCCAGTCAGGTAGTCGACCTTACAGTACCCAGCACGCTACTCTCTACATACGGAGACAGCATGGCAGGGACGAAGGACTTGCTTCGGAGAAGGACAGGGCCGCAAGGCCAGAGCCAGGCCAGGCCAGGATAGGATAGGATCGGACCTACACGGGGGGACTGGGGCGCGAGGGGACCCATTGAAAATCGTCCAGACGAGGGAAAGGATTGGTGGTGCAGAGCACCTCCTGCAGGCTCTATCAGAATAAAGTATTGGAATACATTGGCCTGGGGGGGCAAGGTACCCCAACGCAGGACAGTGCGAATTGAAATTGGGTGCGGCGGTAGGGTGGAGATGGGGAAAAGATGTACAAATGCTTGGATACGGCGGCAGTTGATTGAGCAGCTAGCCAAGATGACCGCAACCAGAGAAACGATGAGCGGGCGACATGCAGGTGACGAGCGAGAATTTTGCAAGCAACTGAAGGGGGGAGGGAAGAGAAGGGGGGGGGAAAACAACGAGCTTGGCATTGTTATGCAACACAGACCAGCCTAATCTTGTTCAAACCTCCTGGGTATAGCTGTCCTCCGCGGGCTCCTTCCATCTCGCTGCGGTGCGCGGATGGAATGCAACGGTATGGGATGGGACGGGATGGGATGGCAGCGCATGGGCAGAGCTCTTGGGGAGACAGACGTCCAGTGCAAACGAAACCACGGACGATCTTGGGATCCCTGCGTTATCTCATTCATCCGTAAACACACATGCACACACCAAATACATGTACAGGGCCAGTGAGAGCCACAGTGCGGGAACCAGACGCACGAGGTAATCTCGCGAGTAAACAAAGTACAAGACCCCACATGGACTCGCCGGGTCACGGTTCCTACGACCAGGCGAGGTGCAGGTCTCCCAGCCGCGGACATGGGAGGCAGGCAGGTACCTGGGTGGAAGAAGTGGATTGCATGTGCAGCGTGTGGCCCAAAAGTGGGGTTCGGGTGGAGATTATCTCTCAAAGTGGGAAGGTGATCCACCTGGCTTTTTTTTTTTCCCTTCCTCTCCCTACTCTTCGTTTCCCTGCTGGACGAATTGGCTTCCTGCACTAACGATATTTTTTTTCCCTCTCGTTGCTCTCTTCTCGTTCACTATTATTCTGGACCATCGCCTCCCCCACTAATCCGAGGCTTGTCACTGGTGCGCTGCGTCGTCGGTGATACCTCGCTCACCATCGACCGTGGGGAGCAGGAAGAGGAAAAAAAGAGATGTGCCTCCAAAGGTTCGCACGCCTTCCAGCGAGCTTGCGGAGTCGCCAACATGGCGGAACGGCGGCCACACACTCATTCACTCACTTACTCAGCCCGGGATCGCACATCAGCCCAGGTCAGCTACCTCGAGGTACGTACAACCTTGGGCAGCGCTACTTGGGGCCAGCGGTACCTTGTTCTGGGCCGACTACCAAGGAGCCTTGCAAGCTAAGCACATTCGTAGGTAATCCTAAAGTAAGTGCTTCTTCGTCGTCGCGTACCTATTGACATTTGATTTTCCGTACCATTGGCCTGACCCTTTTTCACTATTGGATTACCCGGTTACTGCGTTCTTTTTATTCCCTCGTTTCTCAATGGCCCTTCCGCTTCGTTTCCCTGCCTGGGATCTCCGAAGTTGTGCCCAGGCAAATAGGGAGGAGCGCTTGCGCGATTTTCGACCCGCGGCCAGCTGATGATGATGATGACGACACTGCTCTCCAAGGGCCCCAAAGCCGTCGATAGGTCGGTCGGCGGACAGGACACCCGTCGGTCTGTCTGGTCTCGTCCCTCGTGTCGTCTCGGGTTCACCTGCTGGAGCGTGCTGATGCTTCCCTACCCTTCTTTTCACCATCTTACCGCAGTACGTGAACCGCATAAGCTTGGGCTCTTTCGTCACGGATGGACGGCGGACTGATGGATGGCGGTCAGCAACGGTCCATGTCGCTCGTTCTTTGCTTTCAACGGCCGTTAAGTGCCTCATCAAAATCAATTGGAACAATGCGACGCCCATTGGCGCATTTGACCGCCCTCCACGACGCTTGTCTCGCCCGGTGGCAGCGCGTAGAATTTTTTTTTTTCCCTCGCTAATCCTCAGAGAACTCAGTCATCATTCTTCATCAGTCATCGCGCATCGCGGATAACATGCCGTGGGCGTTCCTTTCTGGGTGGTGTGAAGTCACACCACAAAGAAACATTCGACCCGGGAACAGTACGGGGGTACCTAGTGGTGTAAAGTTATGAAAAAAATTAAAGTACGTATCTTCCCTGTCGTTTCTCGGCATGGGACATTGAACGGGTCCACACAGTCCCAGTCGACAGAAGCACGGCCCTCCTCTTCGTCCAAAACTCCAAGGAAAGTGGATCACAACAAGCTTTTGGCCCTCCAAATCTCTGCTGCCAGTCATGGGCGACGACGACGGCGACGGGGGGCACTTGGGGGTGGAAGCCACCCTGCCATTCGTGATTGAGCTTTGACAGGCACATACGCACGCAGGTCTCTCGCTCCTGGGGGTGGGAAGGGGGCTGGGAGCAACTGTCATCATCCCTGCGATGTTGGATTCAAGCTGCCAATCGTCTCGTTATCAGGCAACGGCCCTTTCAAACTTTTCTCATCGACAAGCTCGACCTGACGGCACCGTGTCCGCACTGTCGGAGCGCCATTTTCCAGATTCCTTGGCTTTCATCGAGTAGGTCACTCCAGGGAAGGAATACTGTACAGAGTTTGACTGCGTCGCTGTTCCTTGCGGCTTTGGTCGCGAATGAGGAGCAAATCGCAGCTGGCAGCTACTGGATGAGGCGAGCCCCTAGTCACGATCAGATCAGATACCTGCCGCACTAGCATTGCTCGCTGCGTCTCTCCTTCACGATACGTCTTCCCCTGTGGCATGAGGTATCGATGCCTCTGCAACAGCATCACCAAAGGTGCGAGGACAAGCAGCAGCCGACGGCATTCCAAGCCCCCCTCGTCCAACCAGAGACGGCGCATCTACTGAATTCGGCACCTCGGCCAACTCCCCGTCCAACGCTAGACATGACGGGCGTCCCATTGCCATTACCCGACCCTGATCCTGCTGGACGCAAAGCCGAGACACGGAAAGAAGGAAAAAAGTACGCTACTCGAGGCAGTCCGGACGATGCTGTACATACGACTCCATGCACTTACACACTTTATGGATGCCTTTTCCACCCGGCGACTTACGTACCTACATGCGGCACGCCCAGCTCTTTACAGGTTACCCGCCGCTATCAAATCGCCCTACTGCAGCATTCTTGGGAATTTGCATTAGGCTTCTGGAGCAGCTTATCCGCAACGACCTGGTCTTTTCTGCTTTCGTGCTAGGGCAATCGCCGACAGCACCACTCGCGCCGCTAACATCTCCCGTTGCTCCCACCGGTCAACCCGTCAAATCGGCCCATCCATAGTGGCACGCCCACTCGTACCTCTGCTCTTCTGCCGGCCGGCTCCTACGGATACTGTATCTACCTTACTTGCAACACTCAGCACTAGCCAGCAGGCCCCGACTGGCCACTACTGGACAAAAGGCACTGAAGGACGAGTCTGGGACTCGCAATCAATTACGCAGCATGCCAGCAGATGCACAAACCTCAGCGAGTTGCTGGTCGGGGGGCATGTCGTCGCCCAGTGGCACAGCCATCCCCTGTCGCCTGTTTCCCCAAGTCCCAACCCACGTCCCTTGTCCGCGCTCGGTGGCCCAGCATGGAGAAAAAAAAGCCAGCCCAGCTTGCTGCGCGTGGTGCGTATCCGCCCGTACAGTATCGCCCGAGCCGCCTGCGGTCTACCTTACCTTACCGTCTCTCTCCACTACCAATCCCCCCCGCTGGTCCCATCAACAGGCGGATCCGACGAACGAGAAGGCAAGAGCGTTCGTCCCCATCCGCCCCACTGTGGATAAAGGAAACAACGATACTGGACCACCTCCATCCTCAGGGCTCCCAAGGCTCAAGCTACCGATGTTCCAATGCCCTTCTCCGGGGCCAAGGCTGCAGGTCTGGCTGGCCTCGTCTGTATGCATTGGCATTCGCTTTCTATGCGGGTAGCAATGGTCTGGTCTGCCTTAGTCTAGTCTGGCCTTTCTCCAAGCCGGAGAAAGGTGACACTTCGATTCTCGGCGCAGACGCAGTCGGGGTTCTGCGGCGAGAAACACGCAAAGGGTCCTCGTGAGAGGTGAATGGCCCGCATCAAACCGTTCTCGATTTCCTTGTCCCCCATCTGGGTCGCCGGAAGGTAACCTCGACGAACTAATACAGCTTATCCACGTTGTGCTTTCGACTGCTAGGTACGCGCTGCCGATGAATATCCACTGCTCACCGCACCACGCATGCATACAGGGTCCCCCCAATATTTGCGGAAAATACGCTCGCTTGTCGATGTCTTTCCACCGACAATGCCTGCAACGACTGTTTATTGCCTTTCGACACGCGGGCCTTATGGATCCTCGAATGACAGAGTTGCTCCGTGCTAGGCTGGTCGCTGGTTTGATGGATCGCAAACCAGACTCGATGTCGAGTCCCTTCTTCTTGGCTCACCTGTCAACAGTCCAGAAGGGTTTTACGCCTCTACGTCATATCGACTGGGGCTTTCCCTATTCGATGACCTTCCTCTTACTCAGTCATGGTCGCCGCTCCGGCCGATCCGTACCACCAGACGCATCGCTTTCGCACCGACCACCGACCGTGGCAGCGTGGCTAATTGACGCCTCTTTCGCTCGCTTCGCGACCGCTGGAACCAGCCTAAGCTTTCTGGGTATCCCAAGCCGACCCGCGCTACCAGGTTCCTCCGTACGAGGCGCGACATGTCAAAAAAACCAGTTCTCCTTCGCCTTGTGATCGGAGCCGTGATGGTCAGCGTTCGGTCTCGCCGTTGTGGAGGCGCGGGGGTCCACCATGCACAATGTGTTCGATCTGCTTGGCCATTTTGCCTTCTCCAAACGCTAGACACCTGAACCGCCTGGTTGTTTCCTCGCCCGGCCGGCAGCCCACACAACCGGGAGGCCTAGCTCTACGGAATTCGCGATGCTGAAACCGCTCACCGAGAATTCGAGCATAGCGAGCACGGTCTACGCGGCTACTTGCACCATCCCAGCCTGCCAGGCCTATCCGCGGGCGGCGACGCCCGGGCCCATCTGAAGCCCAAGTGTACCTACCGGTACAATCCTGACGTTGAGCCGGATGACAGACCCTCACCTCGCCCTAAGAACCTGCTGGGACACCTCGCCCTTGCTGGCCAAAGCTCGCGATTGTCCTCGTGAGCTCTCGTGGAGACTCTCGGCACTCGCTCACCGTCTTTGTGCTCATTCTCGTTAGCAAAGAGGTAACGATGAGCCGGCAGAGATGAGCCATTTCAAACCTCGCCATCGGATTGGATGGTTTGCATCTCGACTGCTTCTGAATTGGAGCACCTTCGGGGTATCGCTGCACTGCTGCATCACTACACACCATCAGGTTTCTCAGATACGCCCCCGGTTCCTCGTTTCCCCGATTTCCTTGCTTCTAATCGCATTGCTCGTCTGCACTGTGCCTCCGCTCCCGCATCCCATAGAGTGCGGGGATTTGGCGGCCCTGATTCTCCCGCATTTGCTACAAACCTACCGACCCTTCGACGCCCTATTCGGCCGCCACTCGGGTTTACATGGCCCTCCCTTCCGAGTCAGTCGACTCTAGTGCAGTTGGAGAGAGTTGGGGGTCCCGCAACGAATCGACCCCTCCAAAGTCTTGGCCGTCTAGCGACAACAGCCAGCGACCGCATTTTGATATGCGCCTTTTTTCCAACCACGACCGCCTCGTTTGGCAGCTCTAAGACAAGGCTATTTCCAAGTACAGATGATCTCTCTTGGCTTACAAGTCCAGCCCGCAAACTTCCGCTGAACCGTAAGAGGGCGGGACCCTGGAGACTGGGCGAGTAAAGGGCCAAGGGAACATTGAGGGTCCGGCATTATCGCACTGATGCTCTTGTGGAAGGGGATATTGATCCCCAAAGTCTTGGCCAGTGACTCGGGCCCTTGGACGTCGCCAACTTCTGACCACGGTCTGTGATAACATCCTTGGTGAATGCGATCAGCGTTGCTACCGGCTGGGACGAATTCGTGTTTTCAGCTTCATGGTTTTCAGACAATTTCGTTCCTCCATCGCAGTATTGGTTCACAATTACACATATTATGATGCAGGGATCGGACGTAACAGAGTATCGCTCGCGCTACGTCTCGAATTGCGACCCATCTGTTAGGCTATCGGCAATGGTTACACGGGGACGCCATCCTCGCCAGCTAAAGGCACACACGCATCCCAAGGATCTCTGGAGTAACGGCCGGGCTCAAGGTTAGCTTGCCGCCGCTCATCTCGATTGTTGTGGGTGCTAAGGTGAGATCCATCGAGCTCCGGATTCGATGGGCTTGTCGGCGGGGACAGTGCAACGACCTCAAAAGTTCAATGTTTGACAGTATTGAAACCCGACGAGCTCTTCGTCATGGCAGGCTTCCTTGTCCTATTGCGACGTGACACCGCAATCGCCCATAAGAGAAGCAAGCGCTCGGAGCGAAAAGGGCTTAACCGCAGGAGCGCGGAACCCTTGTCAATTGATGGCACAGCTGGCATGCTCACTCATTTGCATCATGTAGCCCGTTTACGGCCACGAACCCCGGTATCCTCGGACATTAACCTGTGGGTGAGATGGGTACAGTCACGTTTGTTTACATCCCCCATCCGCAAAGGGGGCCAACGCGCACCCAGATAGGGTTTGGTCTGGAGCTCGTGTCAAATTTCAATTTGGCTTAACGAGCCGAAAGTCGATCATGAGCCTGCCGAT